>NW_018164804.1:42669-61396 GCF_001263595.1 Phalaenopsis equestris
GGTAGGTGGGAGGTAGGTGGGAGGTAGGTGGCCGGTAGGTGAGCGGTAGGTAGAGATGTGGTAGGTGGCGGTGCCACATTACAAAATTGCCCTTTTAACTTAGTTCATTAATTGGGGGTCAAAATAACAAACTATCTTTTATACACAGACGCGCACTCACACACACAATTATTTTTTTATTTCAATTTCAATCCATTTTACTTTCAATCTCTCTCATTTGTTTTTTTTTTCTTTCACATAACTTTAGCCGTTGATCTTTTTGGCTTACTTGGATAAAGTGACATCTATTGAAGATAGATAAGTTGAAACTAAATTTAAGAGATTTGGACATATATAATGAATGGTAGAAAATTCATCTAAAAAATTGTAGAATAAAATTATCGTCGGGGGATTATAACGGAAGAGAGAGGGACCTATGATACTGTGGCTAGAATTTACAAGTAATTTGTTAAAAATTGATTTTACACCTTTGGAGGCAACCCTGATAGAAGTAATTTAAATGGAGTTATAAGTGGTAATAGGGAATTGAGATTGTTCTTGGATAAAAATAATAAATAATAAAAGGAATAACAGCCTATCCACAAAAACAAAAATTAATATGAACTTCTAAATTTAAAATCAGGCAAAAACTACATTTACTCTTATTTTTGTACTTTTCGTAATATCTAAATAAGTAATTGTTTCTAACCTTATCGAGTACTAGAAAATTTAAAGCAATAGAGAGAATTTGTCTTTTTAGTATTGTAAAAATATCTATTACACCATTAAATAAGACAAATTAAGAGCAACTCGTAGGAGAAGAATTCCTATATTGAAATCTGGTAAAAGGAAAAATCATAGTGTCTACTCAACTAAAATATATTTAATATTAAATGTCGGAATTACAAATGATATCCTTCCCCATGGATAAATTAGATATTATTATAATATAGTAGACACGAATAATAGAGGATACCTTTTATATTGGAAGTTTGAAGGAGCCTTGAGGTATTTGAGTGGTCATCATGAGATCATTAGTAGTATATTTTGCTTATTCTTCTCAGAATATGGAAGATTAAAGACTAAGAATTTCGACATAAGTTGGAGTTGACGTCAGGCATTAGCAATTTTTGTTAATTGCCTGTATTGACCTTGTTTGTAATGGCAAGCATTAACGTGAAAGTCGATGGTTTGCATGTGTGGGCCTTATTGGCAATAGCATACAAAACATTGACATCAATGATATACATCAAACTTATTAGTAATGTTGCACGATATTGTTGTAAATAATATGTAATAGTTTTATTGAAAATGATATGCATTGATGTCATTTAGCGAAATATGATGACAATGGTAAGTTAACGATGATCCAATGACAATGGTCAAGTGCCTAGTACAATTTGATGCATTATTAGAACTATTATCACTTGGAGATGCAATTTTATCCAAGAGAAATTGGAAATTTTGCAGAATACATTCATTTTCCCTGCACTGATACAAATTATTTTGAAGGAAATGAACCTCGTCTGTTTTTAGGATAAAGCTAAAGGGGTTATGATTCTTTTGTGCAACATTTCATTGGAATATTTTTGCTTTAGAAGGTCTAAAGGGATGAAAACTTCTAAAACAATTAAGTTGAAGGAGAACTACAACTTGCCTAACACTCCCAAATTACTCTTTATTGCTTTTTTTCTTAACTTTCCCAATTGCTTTGATTTTTTGGTGTATTCTTCTTCTTTGGTAGCTTACCTCGTTTCTTTTTTTTTTTGTTTTATTTTATTTTATTTTATTTTTGACAAGTCCTTCAACATCCAACTTGTAAATCCAATAAACAAAAAAGAGAGAAAATTTAGAAAAAGATCATAAACTCTTCTTCCAAGTGCTTTGTTTGCCAACTATTTCAGTTCCATCACGAAACCTATCCTACTATATTAATTTTCCCGTTTGATCATGAACTTTTAACATATGCATGAATGCATACTATGATGTTATTATCTATAGGATCGATTATAATTCAAGTTTGGTTATTGTGCTGTAGGTGGAATGATGTCACTATCCGTGAAGGCAAAAACTGTTGATACTGTAAAATGCGAAGTGGTTGATGGTGGAGAACTTAAATCAAGGCGTCACTTAAATGTTAGAGGAAAAAGTGCTTCCTTGCCTTCCATAACAGGTTTGTATTGTTTGCCTTAAATGTACAAATGGAAAATTTCCCCATTTTTTGAATTTAGATATGTCATTGTAAAGTATCTCTAGTATTTATATTGTTAATTATTATGCTCTGACAGAAAAAGACTGGGAGGATATCAAATTTGGAGTGGATAACAAAGTTGATTTCTATGCACTATCATTTGTAAAAGATGCAAAGGTTGTCTGTGAACTGAAAAGTTACCTTAAAAGTATGTTTTTAATCAATGCCATATTCGTTGATATATGTACATATATTTTTTTATCCTAAATAGCGATTCTATTTTTCATCTCTTATTCTCGGAATTTCAGGCTGCGAAGCAGATATAGATGTAATCGTCAAGATTGAAAGTGCTGATTCAATACCAAACCTTAAATCTATTATATCTGCTTCCGACGGGGTATGGAATTTTGTGAACTTTCCATGCTTTAGCTTACATTTGAAGATTTTGTTTGATGAATTGATTACTTGTGTTTCGGCTGATGAAGTAATGCTTCAGTTTTGAAGAGTTGTAAAATAATAACTCAAAAAACATGAGATAAATAGCTGAAAGTATTTGGATAACTACCTCACCCTCACTAAAGGATAGGCGTCACGCTTAATCTCACAAAAGGAAAAGATAATAAATTTACTGCCTCAAAAAATTTACTGCCAACCAAAGTTTGGAGAAAATAAGAGTAATTTTAATTGTATTTCAAATATATTGCTTTGCAACATAGAATTTTATGGCTATTTTTGCGTCTACTTAAAAAAATTTAAGTGCCAAATGAATAATAAAAGATATTAAATTACATTAAGAGTAATAATTTAGTGAAATAGGCTTAATTACACCAGTTTCAACATTTTGCCTCTTCATCTTTCATCTCTCTAATTAAAAGTGTTCATGGAGAGATGTTTCGTGTCTTTCGTGTCTTGCCGAATACTTAAGTGGAAGCTAAATTAAAACTTTAAGATCTTCAATAAGAATTTTCACTCCAAACACTCCATATGGCCAAGGAGAAGCTACCTCAACATTTTCTTACCTTCGTAGCGGACCTTAGTATACTTCAAATGTCCATTGTACTAATGAAGAGGCGGGCACAAGCAATTGTGCATGATTCTCATGCTGTGTGGCTGAATTCCCATGCAATATGGTGATAATTTATCTTTGTATTTATACATTTCTTTTCTCCTTTTTCATACTACTAATTTAAAATTAACAGATAAACATAAATGAAGGTACATGACTACAACAATAAACATGAAGATGAAACTACTAACTGAGGATTGCACAAATATATAAAAAAAATTTTGATCATGCAACACTTCTAGGGGAGGCCATCTATTTAACCACACCAAGATTTTCCATCCATTTAACTGTGGATTGGTTATTCTTTGGATGCATCAGTGACCCTACAAAGAAGGGAAAATTATTTCCTCTGGGCTAGAAATCATAGAACCTGTAAACTCGTCTTGCTCTTTCCAAAGAGGCTTACTACAAAGTATCGTTTCAAACAACAACTGAAAACTTGCTAATAGTGCAATATTTGAATAACATGGCATTATTCTTCATTCTTCTGATGTAGTTGAATGAACAAAAACAAAAAAACAAAAAAAAAATTGAATATATAAGTGATGCACGCATTTCAAAAATACATCTTTCTGTTCTTAGAAACCATCTATGTAAGCAGCAAAGTAACCAGTCTTCCTTGGGTAGTCAGTTTTTGTTGTTAATACAATTTTAGCTGATGATGCCTATGTAAATATTTGCAGGCAATGGTGGCTCGTGGTGACCTTGGAGCAGAGCTTCCAATAGAGGAAGTTCCATTGCTGCAGGTAAACGTTTTAGAGTACGCATCAAACCATTAAAAATCCGGATATATTTTTTTTTCTTAAGTGGGTGTGACCTTCATGTATTATTCTCTCAAAGGTGCTGCCCACTAAATGGTACTTTTTAATTAATCATAACTGTAGGCTGTATTGGTTATTAAGATTTACAGAATTCATTTATATATATAGATGTATATTCCTATAAATAACTTGAAATGCCTATTCTTGCACCATCATATCCAAAATTCGGGCAATTACACAAATTTAAAATGCACATGTACAATTACAAGAACAATCACATTTTATCTGTGCAGAGCATGTGTAAATTGCAAAATGCCTCTGTATCAATTCCTCTATTTATGCCTTTTCGCTTGCAAAAGGTACACTGATTTGCCAGCATTCATATCTATAGAACTTGCATATATTTATAACAATGTATATGATATTGCCCTTGTGTGATGAGTTAATGTTGTTCTAGGAGATTTGGATAGAATGAAACTATAAAAATGCTTTTGATTCATTATCCTATGAAACATAAGATGCCTTCCTAAAATGAATCTTCTCTGATTCTTGTTTATGTTAACCAATGATTTGCTTATATCTTAAAATATCTTGTCTATGTTGGCGTCTATTCCACTACTCGACCAAAACAAATTTTCCTTCTACTAGAGAAACGATTAAATGTTCTTTTGTACCTTTACTTCCTCATGATTGATGTCTTTCAAAATTTATATCAGGAGGAAATCATTAGAAGGTGTCGCAGCATGCGGAAGCCTGTAATTGTTGCAACCAACATGCTAGAGAGCATGATTAGTCATCCAACTCCAACTAGAGCAGAAGTTTCTGATATAGCAATTGCTGTGCGTGAAAGTGCTGATGCCATTATGCTTTCTGGCGAAACAGCAAACGGGAGGTTGGCCAATCTGAAAATTTTAAATTATTATAATTATAATCTTCCCCCCTTTGGAATTTTAAAATTAATGTTTTGGAGTAATGAAGGAAATATGGGTTCACTAATTAATAACCTAAACTGTCGATTAAGAACAAGTTTTTTGGGTTATGCTCAACATCACTTTGATGGGTTTTGTCCTTTCGAGACAGAATTACTGAACCGCACAACCTGCGGTGCGAATCCAGTCGATCAAAGCTTTCACTGCTCACTGAATCTGTCGCGATTCGGTTGCCTGTGATGTGATCCGGCTCCTTTGTTTGTGAATGCCAAACTCCTCTTCTTCGTCGCTGACATGTGTTGTTGTGAGATATGTACTTCCTGACATAGAAATGAGACGAAAAAGAACACAAGCAAACACAGATCGTTTACGTGGTTCGATCCAACTGGATCTACGTCCACGGGAGGGAATCAATCAAATATTTCACTAAGGCAAAAGAAATGGAGAATACATAGCTTATACATAGAGATGAGCCCTCATCTTTCTTCTATGGCCTCCCTCTCAAGCGACACCTTGATACAAGGCCTCAAGATGCTCTCCTCCTCTCTAACTCTATAGCTATTCACTCCTCCTTTGTGGTAGCATAAGATATCTTCTGCCTTTTCTCTCCTAAGCCTCACGCCCTTAAGATCTCTTCCCTTTCTCTCCTAAGCCTAACACCCTTAAGATCTTTTCCCTTGCTCTCCTAAGCCTCACACCCTTAAGATCTCTTCTCTTGCTCTCCTAAGCCTCACACCCTCTCTATTTATAGAAGCAAGAGAGTGGTACATTTATATATATAGATGTATATTCCTATAAATAACTTGAAATGCCTATTCTTGCACCATCATATCCAAAATTCGGGCAATTACACAAATTTAAAATGCACATGTACAATTACAAGAACAATCACATTTTATCTGTGCAGAGCATGTGTAAATTGCAAAATGCCTCTGTATCAATTCCTCTATTTATGCCTTTTCGCTTGCAAAAGGTACACTGATTTGCCAGCATTCATATCTATAGAACTTGCATATATTTATAACAATGTATATGATATTGCCCTTGTGTGATGAGTTAATGTTGTTCTAGGAGATTTGGATAGAATGAAACTATAAAAATGCTTTTGATTCATTATCCTATGAAACATAAGATGCCTTCCTAAAATGAATCTTCTCTGATTCTTGTTTATGTTAACCAATGATTTGCTTATATCTTAAAATATCTTGTCTATGTTGGCGTCTATTCCACTACTCGACCAAAACAAATTTTCCTTCTACTAGAGAAACGATTAAATGTTCTTTTGTACCTTTACTTCCTCATGATTGATGTCTTTCAAAATTTATATCAGGAGGAAATCATTAGAAGGTGTCGCAGCATGCGGAAGCCTGTAATTGTTGCAACCAACATGCTAGAGAGCATGATTAGTCATCCAACTCCAACTAGAGCAGAAGTTTCTGATATAGCAATTGCTGTGCGTGAAAGTGCTGATGCCATTATGCTTTCTGGCGAAACAGCAAACGGGAGGTTGGCCAATCTGAAAATTTTAAATTATTATAATTATAATCTTCCCCCCTTTGGAATTTTAAAATTAATGTTTTGGAGTAATGAAGGAAATATGGGTTCACTAATTAATAACCTAAACTGTCGATTAAGAACAAGTTTTTTGGGTTATGCTCAACATCACTTTGATGGGTTTTGTCCTTTCGAGACAGAATTAAATATTTTGTGCTGGGGGGGGGTGGGGGGCGGTTTGTGGGTGAAGTGAATGTAAATGGAATCAAAAGCCGGCCTTTATTTCTGATTTTGTTTAGAAATTCTTTTTATCTACTTGATGGATCCTGGTATGACTAAAAGCAAGCTCATCTTTTGTGTTCAGGTATCCTATAAAAGCAGTGAATGTGATGCATACTGTCGCATCGAGGACTGAATCAACACTTTCAACAAACATTCTTCATTCAAGTCTTTTAACAGCTACCCAGGTATCTATACATTGATCTGAACAATTAATACGACATTCATTCATTCTTTTTATTAAATTTTATCTCAACTACTGAGTGAGTTAAATTGTTTACGAACCATTTGGGATCACTTTATTTTTTGTTTTAATTGTTATGCTTATTTTTTTATATGCTTAATTTTTTTATTTGAAGTAAAACATTTTTTATATCTAAAAATATATTTTTATTTTTATTGGATATTGAATAAGCTGATTTATATGGTGATGGCGGTGGTCACCGGTGGTGGCATGCAATGGCAAGGGTGAAACCCGGTGGCCGGAGATGGCATGCAACGGTGGTGTTCTTTCTTTAAAAAAACACTCAAAACATCCACAGTTTATTTTTAAAAATTAGTTGATAAAAAACAAAAAGATAAAGAAATGCAAAAATTTTACTGAGCAGACAAGTTTTTAAAAACCAAGCCAAAAATAAAAACAAAAACACACTAATGACACTCCTGTTGAAAGTGGAGTCTGGCCCACTTATATCTGGCAAATTTTGAGATTAAAAGGCTGCATCCTCTCGTTTCCTTTCCAATCCTGCCTCTTCAAGTAAAAACCGTTCCCGCCATTTTTAAGAATTAAGCAATTAAAAGGTTCTTAAGTAGCAGTTCTCCAAAAATTAGTTCCGTGCGTGTGTGGCTTACGGGAAAAAGCAAAAGCCAAATGGCGGAACTCCTTGCAGAGAAAAAAAAAAGGGCGTGAGATGCGAACCAAAGGAGCGTATTCTATTTCAATATACCGCAACAACTCCTTATGCTGCTCAGCATCCTGTTTGTCTTTCTTTTAACATATTCTCTTATGTTGAAGGCTGCTCCTGGCGAGGAGCTTTGTCAGAGCCATTTGAGTGAATTGTTTGCCTCAAATGCTGCCATGATGGCCAACAATATTGGAAGCTCTATCATTGTCTTCACAAGAACTGGTTCCATGGCGGTGCTTCTAAGTCACTATCGATCATCATCAACTATATTTGCATTTACGGATGAGTAAGTCCTTTCAATCTAAGTGTAATTTGAGCTGCACCATTAAAAAATTTATTTTATTTTCTGTTTAATTCTAATCATTATAATCTATAAAAGACGAGACCTTGTGCTTTGTGTTCAGGTTAAGGGTTAAGCAGAGGCTGGCACTTTATCATGGAGTAGTACCTATTTATATGAAGTTTTCTGATGATATTGAAGAGACTTTCTCTAGAGCAACAAACTTCTTACTGGTATCCATCTGAGCTTAATCCCAATCTGCTTGTTCCAGCCTTCACTGTTTTCTACTTGGTTTTAATTTCTCTAGCGATATTTTTCATAACAGAAGGGCGGATTCCTGAGGAGTGGAGAGTACGTCACTCTTGTTCAGAGTGGAGCGCGCACAATATGGCGAAATGAGTTCTCACATCATATTCAAGTCCGTCAGGTCTGAGTATGTTATGTATTCTCTAGAATAGGCCATTCTTTTTAACTAAAATTTCTCCAAGGTTAATATTATTTTGTTACGAACATTTTGTTGAGGTTATTATTTTTATTCAATTTTTATCTTTACCTGAATGCTGATGTAAAATATATCTGACTTTTTTTTTAACTTGAAATAGATGGTTATTGGCACTAACTGTTTTGGAATTAGAATGTGTAATACTTGTTTCCTTTTTCTTTTTATTACTGGATTTGCGTTTTGTTGAATAGCTTTGCGTGAGAAAATTCTCGATAAATCAATCTTTCCAGCAACAATAGACAGCTTATTTGGCTGTTCTTCTCTCTTGCTGTGCATTGAAATCTCAGCACTTCATACCAGTTTGATCAAGTAGATAATTAAATGTTCATGTTGGGATAATGATGTCATTTGCTCTCATACTGTGGCAGAACAAATGCAATTCTACTTACGTCATCCTTAACTTGTTTGGTTGCCTTTTGACCTACTAAGTTTTGCGGTTGTCGATCAGGTATTCAGGTTAACAGGTTGGGTTCGAGTCTGAACTAGATTTGACTCGTACTCTCTATTAAGCAAGTAAAAAATTTTAATCTGAACCCAAACATTCTTCAACCTGATTGGCCCAATACTCGGCCTTAGTAACCCAATTAATATAATGAGCAACAGTAATTCTGATCAAATTCAGTTGAAGGTTCAACTTTGGGCCAATTTTAAGTTGACAGGTCAGCTCCGGGTCAATTTTGAGTTAGTTAGTCAACCCGAGACTGAAACAAATTTTAACGGGTCAGGATTCTTGCCTCAAACTCAAACTAGTAGTTAATCTGGTCAGCCTTTATGATTGAGTTTTGGATGAATTATCATTTCGGGTTAATTTTTAACATCCCTATGAAGTTACATTGATCCTTAGTTTCGGTTGCTACAAAATAAACATGCAATGTGATTGCTTGGATGCTGTCAATACGAGTGCATGCCAGTTACAAACATTTTTGTATTAGTAAATGGTAATTGATTTAAATTTTAAACAATCAAGCTGTTGAAGTTATAATGTTGTTCCATTTCAATCTTCCATTCTTTCAGAATACATAGATACTTGCTTGCATTCTTTTAAAAACGGTCTTATTTAAGTTGCAAAACAATTAAAAATAATTTTCAGATATTGAGTGAGATATGCCAAGCGGAGGTCCCAATGAAATAATTACTTTGGATGCCAATTAGGAAAACTTTCTATTCAGACTCTGGACGTAGCTCTACGTGCAGACTCCCAGTAATATATCTTCATGGTGCTATATCAGGTCCATCTAAAAAAATATTTAAGCTGAATTGTGGACTCTGCAATAACCTCGAAATAATATTTGCGGTTTTACTTCAATAACTCCAAAATAATACCGCAGAGGTTATTTAGAGAATATTGAAGAGAAACATATATATTTCATTTCAATAAACCCAAAATAACACCGAAATAACCCCGATCATTGAAGTGGAATCACGGAGGTTATTTAAGGATTATTGAAATGGAATATATAAGTCTCTTCAATAACATCAAAATAACCCCAAAATAATCTCCGCGCTTCTACTTCAATAACCCAAAAATTACCTCTGTGATGTAGCACACATGGCGGCATATTATTGGAGTACACATGTATAGCTACGTCCGGAAAGAATTTTTTCCCAATCATTGGGTATTATGTGTGAGATGTGCAAATGGAGGATCGAACTAAAAAGAAATCCTAAAATATTACTAACATGTTTATATAAAAGCACCTGCGTGCGCACACAAATATATTAAATACAGCAGACTTGCAATTGAATGATTTCACATTTGAACTTAAAGATCATCAGTTTGTACGCAATTTTTTACAAAATTTACTTGCATATTAAGCATTATTAAGCGATTCTTATAATCGAATATATCTGTGTTTTATATACTGTATATAGTTATTTATTTATCTATATATACTGCATATAGATGTTACAATATAATAGTCATTCTTATCTTTGCCTCTTGCTCATGTTTCAGATGTGTCTTCTGAAGATGATCCAAATTAAAAGTTATTTAGTTGATTTAATTTTGAATTTATTTTTGGATTAGCTCTTGTGTAGTTAAGTTTAATCATTTTTTTGATAGATAAATTAATAGATGTTATTAGATTGATGGGTTGACAGTTTAGTGACATAACAAAACAAATTAAGTCATGAAATACAAAAATTAAAACATCTTTAAATGAGCATTTTATCGAGTTGTTAATGAACTAATTGCTAAATAACAAACAATTATGTTCACAAATATAAATGAAGCAACGAGTCCGCGTTCAAGTTTGTTCGTTTACATTATGAGCTTTCAAAATCTTGTTCGAGCTCATTTGCTTATCAATTTGTGTGCAAAAGTTTTATACAAAGCTAAAATGTTAATCTCTCAATTTATAAAACAAATTCAGAAATAAGTTCAAAATGGACAAATGATATTTAACTTAAATATTAACTATAATATTTAGCTTAAATAATTTAAAATATTATTCAAAATGGACAAATGATATTAAAATATTGCATTTTGAATATTTAAGCTGAGCATTTTGAGATCACTTAATTATGAGTTTATTGAACCTAGTAAATATTGAATGAACGATCTATGACCAAAATAATTAACAAGGGCCGTTCGATTAGTAATTTAAATTTTTCGTTAAAATAATTAAAATGAAACTCACAAAATTAATAAATAGACTCTTTCTTCATATGATGAACTTATACTTAAAATCAGAGAGTAATTGTATTCCTAAGAATTTATAACCACCTTATCTTAACAATCAACACCAACAATCACAATTATCAAGTCAACATTGCTCGATTATTGTTATCTGACTACCATCACTTGAAAGTCTTCATCAAACTATTATTGCACAACTGTGGCTAAACTATCATTGTTGTTTGATCATCATTATCTAATTATCATCGCTAATTGTAGAATTTCAATTGCTTCCTTCAATCATTGTCTCTAGATGGTCGCAACCAGATAACTGTCACTTATACTATTTTCGTTTATATATTTGTGTGTGAATCATACGTGCAAAACTAAGGTCTAATTGTTCATGCTAACATCATAAATATTCTAGCACATTTTATAAATACTAATCATTTTTTATGAATTCAGAAGTACAAATTGAATACAATATATTTGATTTTAATATTCCTTAAAATGCTTTAATTCAGTTAAATGATGCCCAAAATAACCAGTAACCTTATAGCCACTAAAAACAGAGTAATCCAAAATTTTATTGTGGAAAATAACCAACAAATGATCTTATGGGTACTAGCCGTGTAACAACAACCGTGAGTAAAAGTGTCAAATCAAGTTTGCGTGCCAGTTCAGATTTGATAAATGAAATTGACCAGACCCTATCCAAAATTGTTTGACGTGAATATAACTCGATTATTAGACCGTTTGAAAAGCTCAACCTGAATATGACCCGTCTTCAACCCGCAAAGACGAACCCAACTCATATAATACATTTAACACAAGGCATCACAGCTATTTGAGTCAATTTCAGCTCAAAATTGGCTAAAATTTTGGACAAGTTCGGGTTGACAGTTTGATTTCGAGTTTGGATTTTTGGGTTGGTTCGAATCCATTTCATGTTGACAGGTTAATGTGAGCCTGACCCAAAAAATTGATTGGGTTAGGTTTCTCAATTCATAACCGACAGAGAAATTATTTAGAAGAACCAAACTCAAAATTTTTTAGTCGAGCTCGGGTCGAGTTAGCATGTCAGTTCAAATTCTGACTCCCCTACCCATGAGCTAACATCACCATACTCGATTTATCAAAACCTGGTTCGATGTCTTGCACATGAAAATGTTTTGCACAATTTGGGATTGTTTGGTTGCAAGTAGATTTTAACTTAATTAGAATTTGATAAATCCTATATCTCAATTTTGTAAATCCCTTTAAAGTGTTTAAATTCTGAAATTATTTGGTATGGTCGATGTTAAACCCGATTAAATTTGTAATTTACTTTACAACTTAAGTTTGTTAGTAAAAATATGAATTTAATATTATATATTAATGATATCAATATTGAATTGAATTAAATTAAATTCAAAATTTTTTTCTAAGTATATTAATAATTAATTAATTATTTACAAAAATAATTAGTCATTAATAAAAAATTATTTAAATAAACATTTACCAAGCAATAGTCTTATTCATTAATCAATATTTGATTAGTTATTTGTTAGACTAATTAATAGTTACTTTTAAACTTCATTAAACTAACTAATTTAAATAATAATTTAATTATATTAATTAATAATTATATAATTATTACACATGCATTTATATAATTGCAATTAGATTGACAGTGTATTTATTAATGATTAATTATCGAACATTTAAATTAATTAAAGTTAATAAAATTATATCAATTCCCAGAACCTATCATTTCCTTCCTCCTATCCCGCCCCCAAACCTCGCACCGTTTTCCGGTTTCACCCACCCGAAACCATTGCCTCCATTCCTCTTCTCCTCCCATGCCCAAAACCCTAGCGGTACAGTTGCGACAAGCTAGCTGGGATAGCAACAGACGGGATTGCAGCGTACAAAGATATCTGAAACCCGAAACTACCTTATATAACCCCTTTCCACTCCGCTCCTACCCGACTAACCTTCGTCTTTCTCTTCCTTCATCCCACCGCGCTTCGCGCGCATCAGCTTCTCTAACTCCCATAGATCCGCCTTACAAAGCTAAATCCGGAACTTAAGGCTGAACGAAGGCGAAACGGGATTTAAATGTGTCATTTTTTGGCTTTCTAGCCCAAGTCCTGCTACCAAACAGCCCCTTCGACCCCAATTCCGCCTCTCTGCTGCAGTGCGGTTTTCTGGCTCTACCCAGATTTAGATTGAGAGCTCAGGTTTGTTCTTCTGATGTTTTCTTTCTCGCGCTTCGTTGTTTACATATTCACCATGCAGCCCACCTTCTCTAACCGTGCCAGTAGTATAGTTTCCTGCATGTTACAAAGTTTGATTAGAAAATGTTTTGATGGCCTGTTCTTTTGTTGTTTCAAGGAAGCATAGATTTCTCCTTGAGAAGAGTGATAGAACAAGAGATAGAAGAATCGAGTTTTCTAGAGAGAGATACCGCGAGGCTTTACATTTGCTCAATATTCCTTTGCTGATGATGTTTTTCACAGTCTAAACCCCCCTGTCATCTTCTCCTACTACCATATGTTATCAATTATCAATGTCAATTTGCTTCCAAAAATGTTGCTAAGTTAATATTTTTGATTATTTTGTTTGTTTTTCGTCTTACAACATGTGTTTTCCTCACTTTTGAGGTTGATCCACACTGTTTCTATATAATGCAGTTATAGTTGCACTTTTAAGTTCAAATTTTTGGTTGCTAGTTTGATTTCTGATTAAATACAGTTTTTTATATAATACTTCATATTTTTGTCTAGTGACTGTATTAGGTTTTCAGAATGCTCTGCATCATTTATCCACCATCGATTCTAACAAGAAGAATACAAATGAACAAACCCTTCCAGAAGCAGGATGGTCTAGCGGTAAAACTACAGTCTTTCTTGATGCCAATTTTGTAAAAGTTTGTTTGCTGAACTTGGCACTTTACTAGTCCTTTTTATGTTATTAAGTAGCATATTTGCCATTTATATTTATTCTAATTTGTTTGATTATGCTTTGTAAATTCAATACATGAAAAGGATCAGGCTCCATACCATTGAACTGCTCTTTTGTTTACTTTTGACTTTTGTTCTCTTTTTCAGGGTTTTTTTTTAATTTTTTATATTTGCAATTTTTTTTAATTTTGGGGCATTTACATACATACTGCCCAATTCCTATGTATTTATGTATCTTGTATCTAACACCTAAATTGTATTTATGTATCTAACACCTAAATTTTACCTTTTTACATTTATACCGCCCAAATGTTTCATATCACATAAATAACCACCATTTTATCTTTTAAAAAGTGAAATACACCTTTACATGCATAAGGTGGTCTGTTTGAAAGAATTGAAGTTTATGTGTTAGATGTGTAAATACATAGGAATTGAGCGGTATATATGTCAATCTTCCTTTAATTGTTTAAATTTATTTGGTTAAATTGCTATGTCCATCAAATTAAAGATGCTTTAGCATTATTAAAATAGATTTATGAAATTTGAGAAGGATAAATGAAGATTGTCAATGGCAACCTAGAAGAAGAAAATTCACTAGCTTTTTGAGCTTCTTTGGTTTTCGGCAACACAAACTGTAAAGTTTCATAGCTTCCTTCTGTAGTCATCCTTGCATAAAATCAGTCTGAATTTGAGGGTTTGCAACTTGAAAGCTTTTTGGCTTATGATACAAATTGTCTGAATGATTATTTTTTTTATTAGGAAATTTTAATTATTTTAACCAATGGAAATATCTGTTAAACCATGCATTATTTTTTTTTTATATGTTTAGCTTCAAAACATTGGCCTTTTGATGTGTTCACTCCGGGACAATAGCCATAGAAATTCATCATTTTTAAAAGTTGCTAGCTTGCTTTAATTTAGAATGAAGTGCATCACTAACAATATCATTTTTTTTTTTTTAATTTTCTACTTCGAGAAGTTATAAGTAACACCTCGTCGTTTTTAGGGAAAAAAAATCACTATAATGCCTGTACCAACCTTTTAAATTTGTTTATGTATTATTATTTTTTTGGTACTGATATGTCTGTTACTGTAAAGTTTTTGTTTGAAGCAGTACATGTGACATTGCTTATGGCCATCACTGAATGTTTATGGTTGTCAACACGGCCGTCCTTAAATGCTTAAGTTTGTTATTTCATCTTAGGGAAATTTACATACATACCAGACAATTCTCTTATATTTATATATCTAGCATCCAACCTTTCATATCTACATTTATAACATTTTAGTGAGTTAATCTTATGCATAAAAAGTTGTAATTAACTTTGTAAAAGTAACCGATAGTGGTATTTTTATGTGATATTAAAGATTTGAGTGCTATGCATGTAAAACTTTTTATGATAAAAATTTGAGTATGTATTGATTGCAAATTTGCGCAAGTCATATTCAATATGCATTTTGTTTGATGAAAAGTTTTCAGTATTTTGTCTTAACCCTAGTTCTTTTTGGCTTCCTGTACGTTCCTACATTTTGTTCATATATAGTGATGGCATCTATGTTAGGTGTGTCATGCTAGGGGTCCCAGACCCAGATTCCCTCGAGTATGGAAAACACGAAGAAGGATTGGTACCATCTCCAAATCACAAAAGCTTGTTGAATCTGTAAGTTGAATATGTTCTCTCTTCATATACTGCTTATTTCTTCAAGAAACTGTGGCATGCATTATAAGAACATTTTATTGCTTCAAAAAAAAAAAAAAAACGAAATTTTTTCCTTTAAACTTATCTGGTTATCTGAAATATCAAGTGACATTACGCTCTATTTGCATGATTCTAGGCTAACATGTATGCTCTCTATCTTATAGGAGCCTTATAAAGATTCATTAGACTCGTTAACTAATACACATCATGATGAGAGTTGCAAAATCATTAAAATTTTATTTTAACCATGATAGTCGCTGCAAATCTTCTTTTAATCCTTCTACCGTACCTGAGCTTGAATGTTAAGCTGTTAATAGCATTTTGTGTTGTTAAATAGATGGAAAAGAATAGTCATTTATTGAAGCAGTATGCATCTTTGAATTATAACATATATGTAAAATAAACAAATAATTTTTTTTTTGTAAAAGTTTGATGATTTATGTAGAATTTGTTTTATTTTTCCAATGCAAGAAGATGATCTAAGAACTTCTCATGCCACACTTGGTATGAATATATGGCATTAATTTTATCTGTTTCAATGGATTGTGGAAGCTTGGATGAAAGTATGATAAATTTTTAAGAATTTAAGGAGAAATTTGGTAGTTTTTTAAGTTTTTTGGGTTTGATTGAAATAGAAGAGCGCGCTTTGAATTCATTTTTAGGAAGGAAACAATTTAATCTAGTTCACTAGTTGTTAGGTTAGGGCCACTGAGCGTAATACAACACGAAGGAAGAGGGGAGATATTAAGATAATTTCTTAAAATCTTGTAGTGCTTTTAAGATTGTTTTAATCTAAGCATCTTATATATATAATTTGGTAGAAAGGAACGCGCAAACACATGCACACATGCGTACGCACACACATATGCGTACACACATACACACACGCATGTACGCGGACGCACACATGCACACATGCACACATGCACACATGCACACATGCACACATGCACACATGCATACGCACACATGTTAGGAACATTTGTACACGCCATATGTACATACACACTAGCACTCCTATCCAAACACGCACACGCATCTATGTGCGTGTGCGCACACACACACATGCATGTCTCCAGGTACACATACATGCACAAACACATACACATGTATGTACACGCACATACACATGCATGCATATGCATACATGTGAGCATATACATGCACACACACATGCACTACCCTTATGTTCAAGCTTGTACTTGATTTGTGCTTGTGCATGCTGCGGGCTCCAAAAATTTTTGATCCGGTTTTCCTCAAATAAATGAAAGTTGTGTGTAAACTTTCAAGTGAAATTTTTTGAAGACTGATGAAATAATAGATAAATCACTAGTCTGAGATTTCACCCTCATCCTGAGAAAACTTTAAGATCCGTGATTAGAATTTTTCCATAGGCGCAAGGTCTTACGGTTAATTAATCCTCTCGATAATAGGAGCACGCTTTCGATTAAAATTGATCATTAGCCAATAAGACTTACCATATACTAAGAACAAACTTAGATTATAGTTTAAAAAATTTATCATCGTGAGCTTAAGAGAGAATGTTAACAAAATCGATTAACATCTCATAGTATTATCATTTCAGGTTGTTATAGAACCTAATCTACTTAGTCGAAGAAGGTAGTTTACCTAATATGATGGAAAAATTTTTATCTGCATTCACAGGCTATTTCGTTCTGTTGAATTTTGTAGATATAGGATAGATGTTTGTCTAAGAGGATTAATTCAAGTTAAATTTAGCTAATAGAGGGTTTTGTACTCTATCAGCTATACCCTAAATCCTTTCAAATTTTGTAGCCTTTGATATCTGCATGAAAGGATTACACTTTTTTCTCTTTCATATTGGATCAACACTCACAAGTACTTAATTTATATTTTTTTATTGTAATGTTGGAACAACATACATTTGTACTTATTTTCCTATGTTATATGTTAGTGTGTGAAGTAAGTGGTGGTAATGAGATGACGAGTTTGGCATAGACTTCAAGGCTCACAAACTCTCTCTCTCTCTCTCACTCACACACACTCTCCATCTTGATTTCTTTTTTTTGGTTTGTTAAATTAGAGAAAGGGAGAAGTGGTGGCTACTTTGGTGTTCTGCAGGACTAGGGGCAGCTAGGTGCTGCAAGAAAGGAGGGAAAGAACCGGTGGCATTTGTATTGGGTTTCTCACTAAAGAAGATAAAAAGAGGTTGCAGGTGGGCTGCTTGCTGCAACCGGGGATACGACGAATTTGAAACACACATACACACACAACCACAACAACAACTACCACAATAACAACAACAACGACACAAGCTTTTTCCAGATCAACTAAAATCATAAGTTTACTAGACATTTTTTTAGTTTTTAAAATAATATTAAAAAATTTAGTAAAATTTCTAAATCAACAAAAATCATGTTTACTAAAAATTTTTGTTAGTTTTAAAAATAATATTAGAAAGTTTAGTAAAGTAAGGAATCCTTAACTCTTCGGAATATTTTTACAATCTTATTAAAATACCATAAGATCATACTGATTTTTTTCACTTTATTTTTTAAAATTTTTCTCAACTTTAGTGTTACTAATGCAATGATAGAAATAAAAAAAATGCTATTATTTACGCATTAAAATCATTAAAATCAATCATATTTTCGGAATATTAATGGAAAAAATTTTCTAAATATCTCACCGGCTATATTGAATATTCTCATCTAAGGAAAATACTTTTTTATTTTCATCTCTAATACACTTGAATTAAATTTTTACTTTTTAAACTTTAGTGTTACTTATGCAATGATAGAAATAAAAAAATGATTTTATTTACGTATTAAGACCATTAAAATCAATCATATTTTCAGAATGTTAATGGAAAAAATTTTCTAAATATCTCACCGTCTATATTGAATATTCTCATCTAAGAAAAATACTTTTTTATTTTCATCTCTAATACACTTGAATTAATTTTTACTTTTTTATTTCTTTGTTTGGCTAGTAATATATAAAAACCCTTGACCTGAGGGGACTTATAGTGACCCCACCACTAACAGGCCAAGGCTTGCGGCACACACACAAATATATATATACCCAAATTTTA
>NW_018164804.1:61686-77095 GCF_001263595.1 Phalaenopsis equestris
ATATATATGTATGTATATATACATACATATATATTTATATATCTGTGTGTGCGCAAGCACGCCCCCATATACATGCACACATTAGTAATTTTTTATGTATTTATTCCCCTTGCACTTCCTCATTTCTCATACTTTTCAAATTCATGTATCATCCTAAATTTTGTGTCGACAGCTCACAAACAAGGGACAAACGGCATTGGTGTCATTTTTTTGGTAGCTTCAACATCACAGCTGCACTTGCATAGTGCGTTTTTTTGAATGCAGTATGTTTGAGAAATTTCGATGGCCGCATGGAGGATGAAGTGGGGAAACATACATTTGGGGATGTTGAGCAATTGGAAAGCGGGGAGTTGTGGTCTGCAGCGTTATCTTGTGAGTTATGACGGGATCGAGAAGCCAAGTAGAGGGTTGGAATATGGGATACAAACAAGAGCAGGACATCTGAGCGAGATAAATAAGCCAAGGAGAGGGTTGGGATATGGGAAACAAACAAGAGTGGGCCAACTGGGATAGCTGTACGGGTAGAGAACTATTGAGAGGGGTGTTGATTGGCAATCTAAGAGTGGATAGTGAGCTCAAAAGAGAATACTGGAGTGATTATGCTGCGGGTTTAGCATAGAGGAGGAGCCAGCATTGGGCCTTGGGATGGAGAGGGGAGATGGGGCCTTGGTGTTTTGGAGTTGCGTGTGAAGGCAATGAATGGTGTTGTGATGCATAGCTAGAAGAGATGAAGGGGGTGAGCTGGGAAAACTTAGCAGAAGAAAAGGATGAATCGGGATTTGATTTTCTTTATTTTTTTTATTTCTATTTTGATTGATTAAGGGAAGGAATGCTTTACGAGATTGGATGGAGAGGTGACATAGGCATGCAATGTGGGCGTTTGCACTAGGGATACAGAGAATTTAAAATTTATTTTTATATAATAATATTATGTATATAAATGTATACACACACATGCATATACTTTAGTTATTCATATATATTTATTCCCTTTGCACTTCTTCATTTCTCACATTTTCCAAATTCATGTGTCTCCTTGAATTTTGTATTGATGGCTCGCAAACAAGAACCAATTAACAAGGGTGTCATTTTTCGGTAGTTTCAGTTGTCCAGACGTTCTTGTGTAGTTTGTTTTATGAAGGAGCTTATTTAAGCAACTTCGACAGCCATTGAGGCAATTTAGGTTGAACTCCCTTGCACAGCGTTAGTAGTCGTCGTTCTTGACCTGCTTTGTTTTTTCAATCATGGAAGGTCCATTTTTGGGTAATTTTAATACACCAGTATGATTGCATAGTTCATTTTACTAATGGGGTTGATTTTATAGTTTTGATGGTGATTGGGACACCTCTGCTTTAATTGGTGTGACATTGTTTGCTATATTCATCTTGATCCATGGAATTGATTAATGGGGAACCCCTTAAATAATTTTGATGCTCTGGACACATCGGCTAAGTCTGTTCTACAAATGGGAGACATTGAATGTGATTTTGTTCAGTGCAATGCGCCTGGACCTTGATTTACACAATGTGGTCACCATCATTTGCTAACTTCACCGTGTTTGATTGAATGGCACTGTTGAATATGGAGTTCAACGAACTAGTTCATGCTACGACAACCCTTTTAGTCATGGCATTAGCAATGTTCAAGAGAGAATGCTCCCATAGCCCTATTTATTGAGTGGGCTCTTGGTACAAGATACTTAATAAGCTTTTTGAGAGGAAATGATGGTTGATGCTGAGTTCTCTTATTTGAGGGGAGATTCTCGAGGCACATAAAGCTTTGTAGAAATACAAAGTAGTCGACCCACATTCATAAGTTTAAGTTCTTTCGATTGAAAACAAGTTTGACTATTGATGCCTTTGGCCCAACTTTGCTACCTCTTTTAATTCACTTTCCAAACAATGAAGTCCTTCTCAAGATCTTCTCTTATATATTGCCATTTGCATCAATTGTAATTAAGTTTCGATATCTTGAACTAGTTGTCAGTCTTGGTGGCACTTATTATACAGTTGAAGGTTTTCCACTTTATTCTGTCCATTGTACTTCTGAAGAAGCAGTAGCTCCTTTCAATTCTTCTATTATTTGATATGTAAAGGGGTTTAGATTTGTTTGGTTTTCCATCGATGCATCTTTTAGTGCACTGGAAAATTAGTTTAAATTCCTTGGTTTGAGAATCTCGTACCTGTAAAAAATATGGCTAAAGTTTGAGGTATGCTCGGGATAATTTGAGGGATATATATATACATACCACACAGTTCTTATGTATTTATAGATCTAAAACTTAAACATTAATATTTACATGCATAACACTTAAATATTTGACATCACATCAAAAATACTACCATCACTGTTTTCTTAAAACCAAATTATATCTTTCATGCTTAGGTTTATGGCACCAAGGCGTTATTAGTTTAATGTATATTTACGTGCATAACACTCAAATATTTGACATCACATCAAAAATACCACCATCACTGTTTTCTTAAAACATAAATACACATTTTCATGTTTAGGTTTATGGCACCAAAGTGTTATAAGTGTAAATATTAAACTTTTGCAGTTAGATATGTAAATTCATGAGAATTGTGTAGTATGTAAATTTCCCTAACTTTTATGCTCTTTCAGCAGCTACTGTTTTGTCTCCCCAGATAAAGGAATTGTCGAATGTTAAAGAAGAAGTTTATGGAGCTCTTGATTCATTCATTGCTTGGGAGCTGGAATTTCCTTTGATCATAGTCAAGAAGGCGCTGAAGACACTCGAGTTTCAGAAGGAATGGAAGCGAATAATTCAAGTATTCTACCCTAGAAATTTATTGTATTTTTTCCATATTGTTCTGCTCACACTTCATTGTTGCAACTCTGTTTATTTCTTTGGTTGTAGGTGATAAAGTGGATGCTAAGCAAAGGCCAGGGACAAACCATGGGAACTTATTACACTTTATTGAACGCTTTGACGGAGGATGGAAGGCTCGAAGAGGCAGAAGAATTATGGATGAAGCTATTTTCGAAGTACTTGGAAAGTCTGCCTCGCATTTTCTTTATTAAAATGATCTCTTTATACTACAGTAAAGGCTTGAACGAAAAGATGTTTGAGGTATGGCAACGTAATTCTCTTTTTTTTTTTTTTCTGTATTTTTGGAGCTCACATGAGGGAAATTGGCTTCAGAGTAAAGCAGCAGGTCCATAAAACGATAGGCAACCTTGCACTTTTATTTTGTGCTTGAAATTTACAGTTTGTGCAATTGGCACAATTTACAAAACCATTTTGAAAACTTAGTATTGGGAGGCATGTTATTCAGGACGTGAAATTTTAGCGCAATAGTTTGATGGGGCATTCACATACATACCATTGAATTCCCTATGTATTTATATATCTGACACTTAAATTTTACTTCTCACCTTCATATCGCCCAAATCTTTTGTCACATAAAAAATACCATCATTTTCACTTTTAAAATGTAAATACTCCTTTTCATGCAATAGGTAAGATGGAATATATGTAAAAATTGAAGTTTGGGTAATAGATATGTAAATACATAGGAGTTTAGTGGTATGTATGTACATCTTCCTAGTTTGCTTGTAAGATGCTGGATTTGCACTGTACGTGATCAGGCATGCTTAGTAAACAGGGTTAGTTTGTTTAACGCTTGTATTTGTAAATGATTAGAATTAAGTTTTGGAGTGAGTTGTTGTTTGCGTGAACCTCTTCTTACAAATCTCAGTTCTTGTGTTTCCTTAGACTATCGAGTTTTATTTTTCATTTTTACCGTGCTATTAACCACTTTACATCAATTTATTAATTTGCTGAGTAAAATTAAATTTATGACCCATCTTTCTATTAATTTATTGTTATTTTCTTAAAATCATGCTAAATGAAATACTGAAGATGACTGCTTTGCCCTCATAACCGGTAGTTTCTACCAGCTAGCATTTAAATTTAGTCCTGGACTTAAGTTCCAACACCCTTCAGAGTCTTAAATTAAATCAAACTAAACGATTGGGTGATCAGATAAAAGCATGCTGAGCTTGCAAAATGTCCAATTTTACTGTGCTTAATTATGAATTTTTTTTTTCCTGGATTTCTGTAAAAACCCCTTGTCTCTCTCATTTCAGGTATTTGCTGATATGGAAGAACTTGGTGTCAGGCCGGACCGATCCATTGTGAAAATGGTTGGCGAGGTGTTTCAGAGATTAGAAATGCATGACAAATATGAGAAATTGCATATGAAATATCCACCCCAGAACTGGGAATACCGCTACATCAAAGGAAAACGTGTGAAAATTCGAGTAAATCATTCGAGCTCTAATGATGAAATCGAAGCTGACATCGAGATTCAGGCGAACCAGTTTACTGATGCTGATGATGGTGAAACAGAGACTGAAACAGAACAGTTTACGGCAGCTGATAGTGAATCTGTAACTG
This sequence comes from Phalaenopsis equestris, assembly GCF_001263595.1. NCBI lineage: Eukaryota > Viridiplantae > Streptophyta > Magnoliopsida > Asparagales > Orchidaceae > Phalaenopsis > Phalaenopsis equestris. The sequence goes on from NW_018164804.1 coordinate 66,110, forward strand.
AGATTTCACCGGAGCAATCAACTGCACTTCACAACATTGAAGATGAGCGAGTGTGCCAGCAATTCCCTGATCAGGATGGAGGTTAATATTGGCTTCAGGATGATATTTTATTGCAAAATTTCATCTGACTTTTTATGCAAAAAGTTTCTGAGATTACATTTGGGAGAGATGAAGAATGGCTTTTATTGCCAATAACTCATTAGATTTTACTTTGGTTCTGTTGCCTTGTAGTTGGGTTAAGCTTCTTAGCTGATCTGGAGCTTTTATTTAGAATGAACGAGCCAGGTAAAATTGTAACATCAATCTGCAATTTAACAATTGCTGTATTTTTCCTGATTTTTCTTTTTGGTATTTCTACATATTTTGGAAGTTGTAAGAGGATAAACTGGGCAATATCAAATGGGTTTTTAGCTTTATTTTCTTGCTTGTGGGTTTGAGTTCAATATATTTGTGGCGGTGATTCCTGTAGTTCGGGAAGTTTTTTTGCAAATTTGACAGAGTTCTTTTGACAAAGTGTATGTGAGGGGAAAGTATGTAAATGGGTCGGTGCATGGTATCAATCCACACTTAAGCTTGGATGATCTCCCGAATTATTTTTATTCTAATTTCAAAGCCAACGATTCGGAGTTAGAAGAGGTTGTAAGCTATTTTATTGATGGGAGGGGAATGTGGAAGGTTAGAGAGGAGAGAAAAATAAAATTCTCTGCTGCGTCTATAAATGTTGAGTTGAAGGTTTGATATTTTCTTATATCAGCTGAGCTTCTCCCCTCTACTAATCTTAGTGAAGTTATTCGAGATAGTGCAATCGTTAATTTTTGTATTTAGAAGGAGCATACTATTGATATTGGGGAGATTATTTGTAGTTCTATTAAAAGCATGATGAGGCTGCTCTCTACTAGAGGACTTGGACATCCCTCTGTTGTGAATATGAAAACCAGACCACTGCTCAAATTAACATTTTCTCATATTTGACAGTAAATTAGATTTAATATTCTAAATTAATTGCTAAACTAATTATTTTTAATTCCTTCTATGATTTGTTGCAGAAAAGAAAAAGAAATAATTAATTGGCTTCATTAATTATTTGATTAATTTCTTAATGGGTTTAATGATATGATTGAATTAATAAATAGACATGGTAGCTCCCCTTGTAATCTCTCTCGGGATTTGATTGCCCTCTGACATTTCTTCTTCTTGATTGTAGCTCTCGGGTAAAGAGAGTGAGAGAAGGAGAGGAGAGAGAAGAGAGAGAGAGAGATTGTTCTTTCTTGTAATTATCGAGGCGATCGACGGGTGTAATCCTCAAGCTAATAAAATCCTCTGCAGCTCCGTGGACATAGACAATTTGCTGAATCACGTAAGTTTGTGTGTTTCTTTATTTTCTGTTTTGAAAATTTTCTCGATCTGATTGGACATAGACAATTTGTTGAATCACGTAAGTTTGTGGGTTTTTTTATTTTCTGTTTTGAAAATTTTCTCGATCTGATTTTTCATTTTATTGTCGTCGTTTTTCACAACAACTGGTATTAGAGCTCATCCATGGATCTGAGGGAAAGCGATGACCAGAGATGATGTGATGACATTGGGGATCGAAAAATTTAATGACACAGATTTTAGCTGCTGACGGACGAAGATAGAGAAATATCTCTATGAGAAGAACTTCATCTCCTGTTACTGGGAAAGTGACCAGAAAATATGGATTCCCTGTTAGGGAATCAGACTTGGGAGATGACAGAATTTCCACCGGGGAAGATGACATTGCACAACAAGTGTGTGTACCGGGTGTAGACTACGCTTGATGGTAGTAAAAGGTACAACTATACTTATTGAAAAAAAATTTCAGCAGAGGCCGGATATTGCCCATGTTGTGGGAGTTATAAACAGATACAAGAGTAAGTCAGGAAATAGCTTGAAGGTACAAGAATATGTTGACATTTATATGTCAACTAAGTGTGTTATTTTGAGAAATTGAAGTTGTGCTCGACTTTAGTTGGTCTTCTAGCGTAAAGACACGGGGTTTTGAGCTGCAGTCGTGGAGGATATCACGTTTGAATAAAAGGGTGACGCAGCTAGGGGATGATACAACTAACGTATCAGTTTTCAAGTGGGAGATTTGTTGTAAATATGGAAATCGGTCCACTGCTCAAATTGGCATTTTCTCATGTTTGACAGCAAATTGGATTTGATACTCGAAATTAATTGTTAAATTAATTGTTCTTAATTCCTTCTATGATTTGTTGTAGAAGAGAAAATGAAATAATTAATGGGCTTCATTAATTATTTGATCAATTTCTTAATGGGTCTAATGACATGATGAAATTAATAAATATGCATGCTAACTCCCTTATAATCTCTCTCGGCATTTGATTGCCCTCTGTCGTTTCTTCTTCTTGATTGTGGCTCTCGGGTAGAGGGAGAGAAGATATATATTAATCGTCGAGACGATTGATGGATGTAATCCTCAAGCTAATAAAATTATCTGCAGCTCCGTGGACGTAGGCAATTTGTTGAACCACGTAATCTGTGTGTTTCACTATTTTCTGTTTTGTGATTTTTCTCGATCCGATTTTTCGTTTTATTGTCGTCGTTTTTCACAACACCCTCTATTATATTCACTTTATGTGTTGAAGTTGAGGTGAAGTACGAGTATTGGGAGGAGTTATTGCACTCATTAGAGATGTTAGAAAATGTAGCATCGGAGTGTATGGTCATAGGATGAAAGTTCTTCTAGGTCTTCTTCCAATTCTAGAGTTCGACCTTCTATATCTATGTCATCTATCTCTGAGCGATTGGATAAACTATAGGATGATACTACTATCATACAGACAAAAATGTATGATTTGGAGGATAGGGAGGAACATATGGATTGACCAAACAAAATTGAATAAGATTGGCAAGTTTTCAAGCCGCTCAGTTGGAGATGTGCAGGAGAAACCATGGTTAGGAGAAAAACGACTGGAGGACTCCATCAAGCGGGCTATTAAACTATCAGAGTGTAACTTCTTTCAACATGGTCAGGAACAACTGGCCGTCGACTTAAAAGAGGTGAGGTGATCGATTGAGTCTTTGTAGGAGTCGAAGTGAGAAATCCTGAGCTTCATCGGGGGTATTGTTTCCAAGATCTTTCAGGAGAAGGCGCTCCCCATAACCAATCGAGCGAACGTTCCCACTTGTTCCACCTAATGTGGGACTACCGACGTGGATGCAACGCTGTCTGCCGGTTGGGAATCTTCTGGTCCTTCGGTTGGTCGGTCATTTGGCCAACTGTGGGGGTGCTGGCGGATTGTCGAGGGAAGCCTTCTAGGGGTGGTTTTCGCGAGACTCTCCCTCAATTGGTGGCGGTCGGGCATTTTGTAGGATTATGACTGCCCAAAGATCCTCGAACTGGTTCATTATTTGCATTCGTAGTCCTTGGACATCTTCATGTATGTCTCAACACACAATCTCTCTATTGAAATCCATGAGCACCATTTCTCTCTGCAAGGGTTCTCTTGCTTCGCTTCTCGTCTGTGGCATGTCTATGCTTACCGCAACACCTTTTATGATGTTCAATCCTAAGTTGTCTTTTGTGAACACACATCGAGAGTTAGAGCTGGGAGGAGAAATGGAAAGAGAGACAGAGTAAATAGGAAAATTCCTATGGTGAAACTGGGGAAAGAGACCATTTATTTGTCTTTTTTTATTCATTTATAGAGACGTATTTGTATAATTACAGAAAAGATTGAAATGTTATGAAAATCGTCCTTAATGCGATGAATTGTGTTGATCTTATACCAAAAAAGTATTACAATTCAAATTTGAGTATGACGGTAACCAGCCGATCGACTCACTTGGGTCTGAGAGATTGAGGCGACATGTCAATGAAATCGAGCCCGTTGAAGTAAAAGTCGGTCGGTCGACTGGTTGTGATCAGACTCCCCTGTAAGGAGTTTGGGCGGTCGGGACTGTGATTCGTCTATTGAATCTCTCACCACAGTGTGTCAGTTAACTCCAATTTGAAGGTTGGTCGTTGAATGAACTGTTCAGATCGTGCCCTATTGATCCAATGCATCGATTACCCGACCACTACTCTAAGTCGCGGATTGCTTCGAGATTTGTGTTGGTTTTTTCAGTTCTTGTATATAGAAGCACTCATTAATTTTTCAAAAGTAAAATATACATTTCATATTAGATTTATAACATCAAACTAGTATAAATATAAATATTGAATTTTTAGGTATTCCATCTGTAAATAAATAATAAATGTGTATTTTATAACTGATGAATCATATGCAACGACAGTTTCAAGGGCAAGGCAACCGTCGCGAGGGAAGCCGATACTGGCCTGTCTTCATCTTAGGGCGGTAGGAGCTACGAAGCACTGATAATTTGGTTCTTGAACAAGGAATAGTTTGGAAGATTACGATTCTTGCTGTAGATAAGAAGACAACGCTTCGCATAGTCCGGAATGGTGCCGCTTCTGACGACGATCGCCTCCATCCTGAGAGCTAGGTATTCTTTTTCTCTCTTCGGCAAGGAAACTATTGAAAAAGAAGGTATGAGAGTGGCTTCTCTATTGTAAGAGTTCAGTTGAAGAAGGGTTAGATGGGTATGAGAAAGAACTAGAGAGATGCCCAAGCTTTTGTCTCCTATAAATAGGTTCTCTAGACGACGAAGACTTGGGAGATTATGGCTTTGTTGGCGGAGATGATTGTGCATTTCATGATCGGGGATGGGCAAGGTTTCGAGAGCTGTTCGACTAGACTCCATTATCATATTGAATGTTAGGTTTCCCTTCGTTTTTTTATCCGATTTTGTTTGGGAATAGGAGAAATATTATTCAATCATCGAGAATGAAAAAGAATAGAAAACCCATTATCATATTGAATGTTAGGTTTCCCTTCATTTTTTTATCCGATTTTGTTTGGGAATAGGAGAATTATTCAATCATCGAGAATGAAAAAGAATAGAAAACCAGGACAAAAAAAAGGATCAACACAATAAAATATAAAGAATTTTGCGCATAAAGAAAAATTCTATAGAAATTGAGGAAAACTAAAAGTAAAATCACCAAAATGTTTTAATGAAATAAACCGCAAATATTGAATACAATAGGTATTTTTTTCTTCTTGGGGGCAAAAATTAGGCTCCAGAGCTCTGCACTTTGTTGTTCATGCCTACTTCAAAATTTCATGCGAAACAATAGGTGTGTTTGGCTGCAAGTAGGATTTAGCATTTATAGAATTTATTAAATCCGTCCGTTGAATTCATCCTACCTCTGAATTTAGTAAATTCAGATTTAAGCCGAATCGAAGCTAAAATTTAGGACCTACATCTGAAAATTCATAAATTCAGGAAACTACTGTATTCTAGCATTTGGCTTTATTTAGTAAATGGAGTGATAAATTTTAGACTCTGGATGAGGTTCAATCTAGTCTGAAATGGAGGTCATCATATGGTCTATGTTGTATTTATACAAGTTTTGGGTAAAAAAAGTATCTAATAATTAGTTCGAGCATGAATGAAGTAAAAGGTTAACATAGATGTGTGGTTCAAGTGTAAAAGATTAATTGAGGAATGATTGTGTTAGAGTGGCAATGAGATGGCATTTATTGAAGGTAAGTGGAAAATAGACATAGGCTTGATTTGCCATTGCTCTTTTATTGTGCTATGCTATGCTTGTTACCGAGCAAAACTAATGAATGTCTGATAAAATTAATATAATTATGATTTAATATCCGATTCAAATCCCTTTTCTTTTGCTTGGGTATGATATGCTTGTTTTTTAAAACACACAAAACATCTAAAAATATTTTTGAGTTCTTTTAAAAATAAGTTGATTTGTTTTAAAAACAAAAAGAAAAGTACTTTAAACAAATATGTTCTTAAAAATAAACAAAAATAAAAGTAAAAAACAAAATTGATCTCAAATAGGCCCCAAAGGTGCTTGAAGATAGTGAAGATTAACAAAGGGGGAGCAGAAAACATATAATGTATTTGCTGGATGTATAAGACCACTTCTGGTGCAGTTCTCCCATTTCATAAGCTCTGATTATATTTCAGCAATACATTACTAGGTCCATATTCTGCGTAATGATAAAAGAAGATTTTTTTTATCATCTAACTAGTAACCCAGGCAATTAATTCAACAAATTTTGTAGCTTTTTAACAGCACTGCAACAAAAAACCAATTCGACTTCAGTTCAAAATATATCGTATTGATGAGCGATGAGTTCAAATGACTCTAATACATATTTTGTTAATTTATTGCAATAAACAGCAAAGCCGCATACTTCAACTAGAAATTATAGATGAATTCCACAATTAAGTTAGTTTTTTTCCCGTTCTTAGTCAACTATCCGGTGCACCTCATGGGCATGTAAATCGTGATGATTTTCGTCACTCCTCATGTTTTCTATTTTAATTTTGATTTTCTTATCATCACTGGCTGTTGTCTCTCTGAAATACGCTGCTCTTCCTAGTTCTTCTACCTCCTCAATAACAAGCTCCAGCCTTGCAGCCATCTCTACTAACAAGGAAGCAAAGGCTGCGAATGGAAGCGCCTCTGAGAACTCTAGGGTAGTTATCGCAATCTTACTCAGAGTCGGCCTTAACTGCTTTTGCTCGGTTAGCCCCCTTGGTTGGTCTGCAACCCTGTTGTTCTTCCATTGTTGCATTGCTGATGTATCGGTTTTAAGCGAAGGCAAAGCAACGGCGGACGAAGTCATATCACGCTTCAGTTCTGCCACCTTCCTCGCGTTTTTGGAGCCTAGAAAAAGACGAGGGTGAGATTTGATCGCGGAGTTGAGGTCCCGCAAGGCTTCGTGGAGATGGTCGGAGAGGACGTCGTGAGAGAATAGACGGCGGTTACTTATGCTGTAAGCTAGCTCAATGAGGACCTTCGACACTTCTGATGCGACTCGCATGCATGGGTCTCGGAACAGTAATCTTACGGATTTGGGCGCCTGCAACAATTGAAGCTTTGGCTTAATATGAGAGAGAGAGAAGAAGGATGGTATGAAATGTTTAGAAGAGTCAAGAGACAAAGGGGCCGAATATATGTACCAACACAATGCCCTAAAATGGCCAGACTAATTTGTTTGTGCAACTAAGAGCAAGTAGATAGAAATAAGTAGGACCGTCAAAAAAGCTCGTTGTTCGAGAACAATTCGTGTTCGGCTCCCCCAAAGAGTTCGTGTTCGATTCCTTCAATAAGTAACGAAACGAACACGAATAACTTTTTTCCATTTGGTTTATAAATAAATCAAACACGAACAATTATGTGTTTAATGATGTTTGAATCATTATTTTTCGAAATATAAAATGACTTAAAATAATTATATATAAAAAAATTATCATATTTTAAAAAATTAAGTCCTATAAATTATAATATATAATAAAATAATAATAATAGTATTTTAATATTAGTTGTATAAATATTATATATTTATATAATATAAGTTATATAATTAATATAATATATTAATATACTATATATATAAACAAAAAAAAAAACCCTAAGCCTTTATTATATCAGATTTGTTGATTTGTGTAGGTAATTCTTGATCTTTTTCTTTTGATGGGGTATTTTATTTGAGCAATGATGTTTTCCAATATTTTCATTAAAATTCAACCTTATAAATGTTTGATGCAAAAACATTTATAGTATTTAGAAGAGATTTTAATGAACTTTTGTCAGATAAGTTCTGAGCTCAATTTCTTTTTCATTTACTTGTTTCTTGTTTCTTCTTTGTTGTCTCTTTTGTTATTGTTTTGTTTTGGCTTTTGGTTGTTGGTTTGTAGTTAGATGATTACTACTTGTTAGGTAACATACATATAACTCAAGTTTTTATTTTTTTTTTCATGGCCTAATTAGTTTTTTCTTTTGTCTTTTTTTTTTTTTAATTTACAGGTACATTAAAATTATGATATAACGAAATTTGGAGGAATGAAAAATTGGTGTTGGAACTTGGAACTTGGAAGATATAAATAAAAGGTCGAGTGCATTTTTTTATTTGTAATTTATTCTTAAATTGTTGTTTTATTACTGGTTGTTTTATAATATTGATTTATACTTTTTTAAGAATTTGAGTTTGAAACTTTAATTATATATTTCATTTGTAATTTGTTTTTAATAATTTATAATAATATAGTTGAAGAAATAACATTTTTTTTAAATTGAGGGATATTATTTATTTATTTATGGTAATTTGATAATTAATAATTAATTTTTTTTTAAAATTTAACAATTCAATCAATACAAATAAATTTGAAAGATTTTAAACAATTCAATCAATTTGAATAAATCGAAGAATCCAAACATTTCAAGCATTTCAAACATTTCGAATTAATTTCAAACAAATCGAACCGAACACTAACAATAACTTCATGAACAATGTCGAACACAAGCTCTGTTCGTTCGTGTTCGGTCTGTTTACACCCCTAGAAATAAGAGTAAAGTGCCAAAAATGCCCTCTGCTATGGGGTCATTTTAGTCCCAGTGTCTATAAAACTGCAAAATTGTTCCAAGGCTTTTTAGTTGGGGTTAAAATAATCTCCGTGGTAATTATTTCAGCTCATATTAAAAAAAATCTTGGGACTAAATTTTTACTATATAAACTCTGGAACTAAAATGACTCGAGTAAAGAGTCTGAGAACTAATTTGGTACTTTTGTTGAAAATCAAGAGATCATAATTAAGCACCTGTATCTCTGATTGAAGACAACCATGAAGCGCCACAGCTGTGTACCCAAAATGTCTAAGAACTGTGCCAAGCTTCACATATTGTTGCCATGGGTATTTGTGGCAGTGCCTGGTTGCCCTGGGTTCCCAGCTTGCAAAGGTTGCCTGGCATATTTACAATGTTACCATTGGGTATGAAATGCAATATGGAAAAAGTTGCACAAGACTATACTCACAAGTGTCTCATCACTAAATTTGGAGTCCAAAACTGCCCTGTAACCTTTGTAAATTGGATCCTCAATGTTATCTTCACTGACTTTATCATCTTTGTCATGGAAATACACTTCTACGCAACCTGTAAGACTCATCTTCTTAGTTTTATCCAAAAATTTGACTTGCAGAAATAGTATATTTTCATACCTTCGATTGATTTTGCTAATGCTTCAAACTTTCTGGCTGTAGACCTATGGAGATCCTCTCCTGACCAGTTGGGGAATATTAGAAGGCTCATGAAGAGGCAGATACCGCAACCGATGGCAATGGTGTAGAGGCGTTCCCGTGCCATGTGCAGCACATTTTGAACTCTAAAGCTTGATACCGTTATCAGATTGAAGGTTAGTAGAAAAATCACCACTCCGTAGTCATAGTTCTTCTTTATACATGGAAAAAACCTCAAATATGTTGACATGAAACCTGTAACAGTGAATCAAAGATAAATATTTTTGAGTATAGAGAATTGTTTTTCACTATAAACCAGGAAAGTATGTAGGCAATTACCTACTAAAAACACTGTTGTGCCTATGAAAACTGCACGGTAAACCCTTCCTGTTTCTTCCGCCATGAATTCTATGAAAAATGCTAGAGAGCCGGCACATAGCGTCCCGAATCCTCGATTCAAACCCTTGCACAAAGTTGCACCTGGCACAGAAAACTGAAAGCTTAAACATTTGATACAGAAGAAGTATAGAATGAATTCTCACTTTTTAATGACTGATTAGAGATCAGATTTTAAGCAGACCTGCAGTGAATTCAAGCACCACAACCACTGTGATCACTGCCCACATTGAGTTCTGCCCAACTCCCTCAAAAAGAGGTTCCAACAAGTAGAGGAAGGAAACCAGCGTTAATGCTACACCGACCTTGAGGGCATGGATGACTCTCCTTGGGTCATCTTTTCCCACCTTCCATATGTTCCTGCAAACAGAAACTGGAAGCTTTTTAACTTTCTTCATCTGTGTGCTGATTCTGGTTTCTTCTTTCTGGCTATGATCTGCTTTCATGATGATTGGCATCAGTAGGAGCACAAAGAAATTTGCTTTATAATTTGGAGAAATTTAGAGAAGGGTATTTGAAACTTAAAAAAAAATGGTTTTGGTTGAAGAAATCATATGTATACGTGAAACCATAGACATCTTATATATAAATTAGGAAATTAGGAGATCTGCCCATCATGTGGTGAGTTTGTGTAGTTGCGCATCATTTTCTTTTAACAAAGCATGCAACTGTAAGAGTTGATAATAACTTACTTCACATGTTTCCTGCTAGTAATCACAGCAGCAGGAGCTTTCCTTTCTTCTTGGTCCAAAATTATACTGCAGCGTGCAGATCTGTGGCTCTAATTCCTCCCTTGGCGTTTAGCTGAAAATATAATGCAAATTTTACTTACATCCGACAGAATTTTATGTATTTACATATCTAACACCCAAAGTATGATATTTACATTTTTTTTTTTTCACTTTGTTATATACATACGCATGATACGCATGAAAAGGGTGTATTTCACTTTTAAAAATATAGTGATGGCGGTGCTTTTGATATACAGGTTAAAAATTTGAGGGATATCCATTGAATTTGATTGTTTTTGTTTTAGATATGTAAATACATAAGAATTGTGTGCTATGGATGTAACTGTCGCAAAAAATAATTTGAGGTAAAGACTTAAGTGATATCATTATTGCTCTAGAAACTTCACTCTCTCCCTTATTAATTAGTTGCCATTCCCTACCACTTAGTTTTTAGTAAAATGATAGTAATATGTGAAAATCTTTGACATATATTTTGCATGAACAAAATAAATAAAAAAATAAAATTTAATGATACTTAAAGAAATTAAATGAACTTTTTTTCAGTACAATTCAAAAAATTTAGATGAGAACATTTTTATATCTTACATGACTTATTTTTCCTTTGATTTTGGAAGAAATTTTTTTGTTCTCTTTGGATTAATGTTATTGCATCAAGAATTTGTTGAACCTATATGCTAAATGTTATGACTTTTAGTTGAATATATGTATATATGTATGTATGTATATATATACATACATA
>NW_018164804.1:77361-78916 GCF_001263595.1 Phalaenopsis equestris
TATATATATATATGGGAAGGAGCATTATACGGTTCCGAATTCATTAATCCTAAAAAGAGTTACAATGAAGGGAGGGGAGATGGATCCCCAAATCTAGAAAGAGAAAAATACAAGAAACGCACCCGTTGGGATTCCACTTTCCACAGTACAACACTAACGCAAAGGGATAAAAGAGAGAAAATGCATAAAGTATACCCCAAAAACCAAAATACCCCAAAATAAGCTTATACTTGTAACAGAAGAAGAGTTCTCCAACCAAAAAAATTGTAGTGCAAACGGGATGATTCCAGCGAACTAAAAGAAGAGAAAAAGTGCAATCTCGAAGCAGTGCTAAGCAAGGAGTCGTTCGAGCCAGCAGCAAAGAAACCAAACTCGCAGATGATGGTAAGACCTTGACATGTGGTGTGATACTCATAAAACCTGGAAATTGTCACCAAAAGGCAGCAGTCCAGAAAACCATCCTGATAGTAACAGCACCAGCCCTCAAAGTGAACCAGGAAACCCGCAAAAGTAACCAGAGAGTAAATCTGATGAAAGAAGCCAAAACTTGACAGAAGGATGCAAAAACGAAATGTAGAAACCAGTAAAGAAGTCCAAAAGCAAAGGCCAGAGACAAATGAAAGGAATGTCATGATTATCCCCAATAAGCAACTTTCTTAAATGAGGAGGATGCGTTCCCACCAAAATATCTTCCAAAGCATGCTTGGCCTACCAATCTGCAGGGAGATTTCCCTCCCTGTAAATAAAACTAAAATGAACATTAAGGTGATGTCCTGTAATAATTTGTCTAAGCCGCTTAACAATGCAGAGCATGTTCCATGGCATGTAAGTATCATGAGCTAGAATCTCATATGGTACTAAAGAATCTGTTTCAATAACGAGCATTTTGAAGCTAAAAATTACAGCGAGCTTTAAGGCAAGAAGAACCGCAAAACCTTCAGCTTCCGAAGGACAATTAGCTACCACAGGAGAAACATAATGCATTACTCGTATGAACTCTAAAAATCCCACCAACACCACCAAAAGATGCATTCCAGCTCACATCCACGTTGATCTTAACCCAACCGACTGTAGGGGGTTGCCATCTAAATAATAGAGGCCTCCTAACCCAGTTTAGGTTGGCAGGTGAATCAAACGTAGTAGATCTGGAGGCTTTTAAATAATATGATAGTACATGTGAGAATGTAATTGTTGTGAGATATGTACTTCCTGGCATAGAAATGAGACGAAAAAGAACACAAGCAAACACAGATCGTTTACGTGGTTCGATCCAACTGGATCTACGTCCACGGGAGGGAATCAATCAAATATTTCACTAAGGCAAAAGAAATGGAGAATACATAGCTTATACATAGAGATGAGCCCTCATCTTCCTTCTATGGCCTCCCTCTCAAGCGACACCTTAATACAAGGCCTCAAGATGCTCTCCTCATCTCTAACTCTATAGCTATTCTCTCCTCCTTTGTGGTAGCTCAAGATATCTTCTCCCTTGCCTCTCCTAAGCCTCACACCCTTAAGATTTCTTCCCTTGCTCCCCTAAGCCTCACACCCTACA
>NW_018164804.1:80471-80976 GCF_001263595.1 Phalaenopsis equestris
GATCACACCTGTTCACCGGAGAAATCTTCCTGTTCTGTTCTCGCGCCTCCTTCCCACTGGCACTCTTCTGGTCCAGCGGAACAAATCAAGAATTCCTCCTCTGCCTCTCACACGAGAATAACTGCCTCTCTAGAGTCGTCGCGCCTCGCCAAACTGCTCAGGTCCTCCTGCTTCGCAAACTCTCGAACAGGGAACTCCCCGAACCCTTCTCTGCGCGATCTCCACCTCTTCCCTCTGACCGAGCTGCTCGCAAGACCGAATTCCTCTGTTGGCAGCCCTGTCGCAAATTTTCGGCCCTCGCTCGATGACTGTTCCTCCTTCTCGCCAAACCGCACAACCTGCGGTGCGAATCCAGTCAATCAAAGCTTTCACTGCTCACCAAATCTGTCACGATTCGGCTACCTGCGACACGATCCGCTTGCTCCCCTGGTCGGGAATGGGGGACTCCTCTTCTTCATCGCTGGCCGCGAACACCTTTACACGGACACCCCCAGCCCAGAAGTAT
>NW_018164804.1:81684-85503 GCF_001263595.1 Phalaenopsis equestris
CTCCATATGTCACACATCAAGGGTAAAATATATATATATATATATATATATATATATATATATATTCTTTTTTTCTGTTACTTCCACCTACTATCCTAAGCTTTCATGTACAAATTCCTTTTATTACACTCATCTTCAATTCTATCTATAATTTTTCTATATTTCAAATTAATTTGTTTGATGAATTCTTGGATGACTAAAATAACATATGAATTTGGAGTTATATAGGCAATGTCCAGCTAACATATTATGATGTGCATAAGTACGAGTCTTAAGCTTGACATTCTCCAAGTTCCATGGATTCTCACTTCTAAATGTATGTAGTCTTTGTAGGTATTGCGGTGTTGAGTGATTATGGTGCACATACACGCACAAATAAAAAATGGCTTATTTCAGGGCATATTTTGGATCAGTTTTTTATGGTTTTTATTTTAATTTTTTACTTTTGTTTTAAAAACATATTTATTTAGTGCATATTGTTACATGTTTTTATCTTTTTTTTTTCTAAAACATTAACTTATTTTTAAAATGATCAAAACATTTTTTATGGACAACTAAACATGTCATAACATATCAAACATGATTTATTTGAAGGAAAAATATAGACAAGATGAATTAAATGTAAAAAATAATTAAAATTGATCCCAATGCTCTTCTAAGTAAATCTTCTTATACACAATGTTATTAGTAAATTAATCAACCATTTATTATGCATTGTGATATCATCTTTCTTGAAAATAATGCATTCTCAGGCAACTCTTTCACATTAGATTTTTTTTGGAATGAGACTGAGGTCCCGATAAACCAAAATTGCATTTTGACCCTACTCTTCAGCTGTTTGACAGTTGAAAGATGTCGCCATTTGTTGATATTATTTCATTTCGAGCATTGGTGTTAGCTAATTTAACTCATTATTGTCAGAATCCTTGAGGCAATCTAACATAAGCATAATCATAATCACTCCATTGTTTCACAATCTTTGAGGCAATCTAACATGTTAAGAGAAATTATTACGTGTTGGTGTCCATGCGTTCAGACACCGACGACGATCCGGTCAGATGGTTAGATTTTCTTTATATTTTGTTTAATTTTGAATTGAATGAAAGAATTAATATTTTTAATTGCAAATGAGGGCGACAAAAAATACTAAAATGAATATATATATATATTTGTCATGTAAACACAAGTTTATAGGGTATTATAGATGGAAGGGTAACTAGTGACGATGGTATTATATAAACAAATGAGAGGACATTTTTTCCCACAATATCACAACTGCAGGTGATAGCAAGGGTAAGTTTATTTCTTCTTCACTTGAAAGATTAGAAGATGACGTGCACTCCTTACAGTATGAGATCAGACAATTCATGCAATAAATGCAGCTGAATTATCAATCACGGAGAGGATCACAGTCGGTGTGTTATTTTTGCAAGTACTTAAATATTTTATTTTATTTTAATCATCTTAATATTATTAATTAATTGTGTGTTTGTTATTAATAGGGATGTAATGAATTTTAATCCATTGACATATTGAAGAGAATCTCACACAGTGATCATATTTACTTTATGCATTTTGGTTTCTTTTATTGTAAGTTTGCTAGAGGTTTATCTCACTATACTCTTTTCTAAGGTATTAGAGGCTGGCTCATGGATTGATATATGTTCTGCTGTATTTTAAATATTAATACTATTTCATGAATAATTTTTCTTTTATTGGTTCATTGGCTTTCACATTTGAGGTACTTACATGCATATCATTTATTTCTATGTATTTGCATATCTAAGACTGAAATTTTTACATTTGTACTATGAAGTGCAAATGCAAAAATTGAAGTCTAGGTGTTAGACATATAAATACATAGAATTGGGTGATATATACGTAAATATTCTTTCATATATATATATATATATATTTATTTTATTTTATGTGCAGGTTTATTGAAAATGTGTATAATCATAAAAATTAAATTTAAAAAAAATCTTGAAATTAGCGGCTGCAAAGTCCATCGCAATTACAAGTCGTTGCAAAAGTCATTACAACTAAAAATCTTCTCTGATAATTTTAGAACTGAAACTATCAGTCTTTGCAATGTTAACAAGTAGCAACAGTTAAAATTACAACAATGAAAATAGCAGTTAAAATCGTTATATGTTGTATAGTTGATAATTACAGAGGTTTAAAATCTGCAATAATGAAAACAACATGAGTGTTTACCACTGTGATAGTCTGTATAAAATGCTGTGAAAGTTCATTTTTTTTTAGCAGTGAAAAATAATATAGTAGCATTTTCACTGTCTTTTAAAATATACATAAGGAATGATTTAGCACCGTTTTTTATTACATTAAGCTCTGTGCTTGTAAAGCTATCATTAATACAGACTTATATTCAGATGAACGCAAATCTGTATAAAATGAGTGAAGGACAGGCATATATTTCACATATTATTTCATGAGATTTTTCCATATATGACTTCAGTCCTCTCGAAAAAATATTAGGTCTGGAGTTCTAATGGCGCCTCGGCGTCACGTGTTAAGTGGCTCTGGATTCCTGATCTAATATTTTCTATGGCCCCCTCAATCACCACCCATTAGCTTTATGAATTAATGGAGAAAATATTATGTCTGGATAACATATATTCAAACGACAGCTTGGATTGCAGAATCCAAGCCGGCATCCGAACATTCAAATGCTAAACATAATATTCGTTTCAAATCAACAGGTTTCTCAATATCAGGTTTGCATGATAAATCAAATTTAAACCCGACATATCAGTATACTTTATTTTATTTTCAATCATTATACTTATATATATATATACACATTATACACACACACACACATACACACACATACACACACACACATATTCGAGCATTTTTTTTTTAAATTAAAAAAAAAATATTTAAAGGAACTCTAATTTCTACCAAATTTTTTAATGCGAGAAAGGTGATGGAAGAGTTGACTGTCTATTGATCACTAGAAAGTAGAGAGAAGAAATACTGGCGCGGCGTTGTTCTTCCGTTGTTTTCGGCCAGTTGATCATCTCTTTAGCTTTTAATTTCTCAAACAATGTGGGGCTGCTACCTTACTATTAATCTCCAAAAATCACGGGGTTCTCAGCTGGGAAGAGCGACTCCGCTACCAACTTGCTTCCATTATTTCTACTTCAGCTGCTTTTCCTGCTTTTTACGTAATTATACATTCAGGTTTCTGTCTTTTTTTTTTTTTTGGGTGCAGATTCAATGTAGAATGTGTTAATGATGGTTTTTGCTTTGAAAATTATTAGGTGCGGAGGAGTTCACATCTGAATGGCGGGCCGGATGCGGCTATCCTGACATGAGGCTTTGTTAGGTATGGCTTAAGGGACAAATGCAGGAGCGTAACGAAGCTAGCCAGCTGAGCAGAGTGGAATGAAAATATTTATCTAATCGAGGGAGTTTCGTTATGTGAGTTGGGGGGTATGGGGCAACGTCCCCGCAATACGATTCAACGATAATTTTGTAATTACATATTGTATATAAGGGTTATATATATATATATATATATAAAGAAGATCGCCGCCCTAACATAGACATGTTGCCGAGCATCATTAAATTTCTGTGTTTTCTTTTTTATTTGTGCTGATTCTTGAGTTTTCTTGGCCCTAAGTCCTCAACGGGCCTCGAGGCACAATTTCTCTTGGAAATTGAAATCAGGTGGGATCATCTGCAGGCGTGTTCATTTAGACTTCCATTCGCAGCTGTATATCTGTCTGCGTGGTACAATTTAGTTGGTCCACATGCAACATTCATGCACTCTAACACATCACTATAATG
>NW_018164804.1:85603-101899 GCF_001263595.1 Phalaenopsis equestris
AAAATTTACACACAAATAAATAAATTATAAGCAATGGAGTTTTTATGTGAAAAATCCTGGAATGGAAATATGATGTGAGGCTAGGCATAGTTGAAATAAAGCATTATATAAGTATAATTATACAAGTCAATCCTTCTCCTCAATTGAACAATATGAGATTATATTGATTGGATTATTAGCTTGAACTCAATGTTAATATGATAGAATATAATAGATAATATTGAGAAATATTTTTGAGAATGATAGCATCGAGCAGGCGATTAAGGTCTATTGATTGAAGTTAATATATATTCTACGAATTAATGATGGTGGTCATGAGCGTGTGACGGTGGTCGAATGATAATTAGAATAACGTCAATCAATGGGTAGAATTCTTTATAATTCCTCAAGTTTAATTCCAAGCCTCAATCCCCCTTTCGATCACGAATGAGATTATATTTATATGTTTGGGAGTGATATGTTTGTTTTAACTAAAACCATTAAACACTCAGTTAGATGATCTCTCCTTATTATAAATTATTTTCATTAGGCATTCAAGGGCCTTAATAAAATTAGACTATAACATAATAATTACTTACAATAGTAATCGAATGAACTCTCATTGTAACTTTTGTTACTGTTTTATTCAAAGTTTATAAATTTTATAATGGAAAATTAGGTACAATTGTTTTGTTTAAGTTTATATCTCTCTTCTTCCAATATTTGTGATTGTTGTCTCATTCTTTCATGTATAAATACCACATATGATGGAGATTTGGGCTTTTTTTAAAAAGAGGTTGTTTGCCTTTCTTTAGATTAATTGAATTTGAGCTGTTCAAAATTCTCAATCCCTATGATGGAATTCTAATTTTTATCTTAAAAGTTGGTTGATTGACTTCATTTTTAATATATTGCATATAAGATGAGAGAATTTTTTATTTTATTTTGAAGCTCTAATATTACTGGAGTTTTTATGCGAAAAATTCTGGAATGGAAAATATGGTGGGGCTAGTCATAGTTGAAATAATGCATTATATAAGTATAATTATACAAGTCAATCATTCTCCTCAATTGAACAATATGAGATTATATTGAATGGATTATTAGCTTGACCTCAATGTGAATATGATAGAACATAATAGATAATATTGAGAAATATTTTTGAGGATGATATCATCGAGCAGGCGATTAAGGTCCATTGATCGAAGTTAATATATATTCTACGAATAAATGATGGTGGTCATGAGCGTGTGACGGTGGTCGAATGATAATTAGAATAACGTCAATCAATGGGTAGAATTCTTTATAATTCCTCAAGTTTAATTCCAAGCCTCAATCCCCCTTTCGATCACGAATGAGATTATATTTATATGTTTGGGAGTGATATGTTTGTTTTAACTAAAACCATTAAACACTCAGTTAGATGATCTCTCCTTATTATAAATTATTTTCATTAGGCATTCAAGGGCCTTAATAAAATTAGACTATAACATAATAATTACTTACAATAGTAATCGAATGAACTCTCATTGTAACTTTTGTTACTGTTTTATTCAAAGTTTATAAATTTTATAATGGAAAATTAGGTACAATTGTTTTGTTTAAGTTTATATCTCTCTTCTTCCAATATTTGTGATTGTTGTCTCATTCTTTCATGTATAAATACCACATATGATGGAGATTTGGGCTTTTTTAAAAAAGAGGTTGTTTGCCTTTGTTTAGATTATTTGAATTTGAGCTGTTCAAAACTCTCAATCCCTATGATGGAATTCTATTTTTTATCTAAAAGGTTGGTTGATTGCCTTCATTTTTAATATATTGCATATAAGATAAGAGAATTTTTTATTTTATTTTGAAGCTCTAATATTTTCTTATATGGATATTAATTTTCCTCAAAATTTAATGTATCTCCCATGAGAGTTAATATCTGATTTGAAGGCATGTCTAGATGCCCACAATATATGGGAGACCCTAAGAAAGTCAAAGATGTCTTCAATATTGCAATTTCTCTATTTTGAGCTTTTTTTTTTTATAAACTTCTTTTTTAACTCTTTTTACCTTTTTCTTATGATATGTTTCGTGAACAATCATGTATTTATGTGCTTCTCTAGGATATTTTTGTTCCATAATTTTATCATTTTGATTTTGAGAGAATTTTTATATTTGAGCATCTTAAAAATAAATTGAAATATTTTTTTTTCTTTTATGGATTTTAGTGAACAAATTTGATGCGTCATCAGCAAAATTTTATCATCAAGCATGAATCTCGATGCATTTTTTGAATAATAAGTATTCCAAGTTCAGCCAATGTCATCCATGGCTTCGATTTCAATAAGTTTATAGTCAAACTAACTGCTTTAATAAAACGAATTCAATGAAACCAAAACTAGTTCAATCCGAGTCCAAGCAAGCCCATATATATATCAACCCCTTAAAACACATTTGGAAGTGTTGGTTCGTTAATTGAATGGCAAATGAAGTCTAAATTTTTGACATATTTATAATCAGATCGAGCATCTTAACAAAAGGAATTCAACGAGTCTAATAACACTCAATTTTAAGATCATTAAGGACATTAAATCCTTCTAAAATCTCTATAATCAATGAGATCCATATAAACCACCCAATCAATTGGTTAGAAAAGTGATTCACCAAAACTCAAAATATTCCTCCCCAAGAACATATAATAAAACCTCACTCTTCACTTGAGGAGGTGGAGGAAGAAGAGGAATTCAGGGTACGTTCTGGAGAGAATACCCGACGATAACTACTAACATGTAGAACCCTCGACCATCATTAACGATCGCCGGTTATCATAGCTTGTTGCTGCCAATCATCAGCAGTCGACAGCCCCAATTTACAACCCTTGCATTCCAAATACGACTATTATGTTTGACACATATATTGAAGACTCAGTAAAAATCATCGACCTCCATAGACATTGGCCACCATCGACCACTCATGCCAACTATCACCGCTTGCTGCCATCGAACACCACTCGTCGATGACCCCTACTTGCAACTGGTGTAGTCCAACTACGTCATTTGTGACCAACTACTGCCTTTGCAGCAACCAACTATGACTTTTTTTTTTGCCAACTACTACTATTATTGCAGTTTCCATTTACACCATTTTGCGCCCAACTGTGGCTATTGCAGTCACCAACTACAATTATTGTTATCAATTACTAATACTACAAGCAAAGTGCCGCTATTATAACTACTAAATATGACCTTTATGTCTAACTACTACTATTACCACCAGCCTACAACTCAAGTATAATATGTTATGTCCGTTTTTAGATCTTTGAAATTGGAATGTCAAGATGAAGTTTTAGGTAAATTGTGTTCATGCAGCCTTTTAATTTTTCTTACAAGCAAAATTCTTTACCTTTTGTGGCTTTTAAGTTTTGAGGTTTTCTAGCGTATGAAAGCTTGCTTTTTGTAAAGCTTATTTCATTTAAGATTTTTAAATGAATGTAGATATATATTTCCTACTGGCTTAATGAAGTATATATGATTTTTAAATGAGCCAAACATATGTCCTTCGAAATTCTTAGATCCTGAGAGTTCTTGTATTTTGTTGAGCTTATATGTATCTTCTAAACTTTTTAGATTAGTACTTTATCAGCCGTATACTTCTACGGTTCTTCAATAATTAAAAATAATGTATCTTTCAAGCCCCATGAACTTTGATGGAACTATAATAATACTATATAAAACTTGTCTAAAAAATATTTTATACATGATTTTCATCTTTTTTTAGTAATAATTTTTGAAATAATCAATGTTGCATGTTTTTGCTTAATGTAGGTGTCCAAAATTTATTTTGTGTAATGGTCATAGTGTCTTCAGTCATGGAGTGTCAGAGCATTGCTCGATGGGCTATTAATTAGATATTAAACCAAGTAGAATCAAGTATATCATGGATTGGATTTGACTTGGTCATATTATTGGTTATTCATATTTGACTCGAGTTCAAACTAGGCATTCACATGTATCATATTCATCTTTGACTTGTTTTATTTTTTTTAAACAGGCAGACCTGTCTTCTAATTACTCCGTCCATATTAATCGAACATGAATGTAATTTTCCATGTAAAAAACTTAACAAATAATATTGCAATTTTAAACAAAAAAGTCATTGAATAATTGTGTCAGACTATTTTACGCCTATTAAATAAGGTAATAAATCCACAAATTTTTTTTTTTTCAATCAAATAATATAAATAAGCATCAATAAATCAATTCATCTAACTTTAAAATACGAAGGAATTGTATTAAATTTATATGCATGTTCACTATTGGCAAATAAATTATTTTAAGAGAAAAAAAAAGCTAGAAAAATCATGAAAACTTACAAAGATAATATGGAACAAGCTACAACAATTTCTCAGAGTGGTATGTGATGAACCATGATGGATTTCATAATGTGGATAATGTTGTATTAATTAATAATCAGATTAATTAAGAGATTAAAACTAAATATATTAATTAATAATTGTTTATAAAATATCATTAATATGAAATGATAATATATTACTATTAAATATATAATTAAATCAATTTATAATCCACTATATAAATAAGATCCTAAAAATTAGTTATCCTTAATTGGAGAATATATGATTATAAAGCATGAATTAGTCGTTTAATTACTTATGAATACAATGATGAATACTTGAGAAATAGTTTAGAATGAAAAAGACCATGTGGAGATGAAATTCAATAATCAAATATTAATGTTGTTAGCAAGCAATGATCATTAAGAGAGGTGATGATGATTATATTATAATAATCATCAGTATTAATTATCAAATAATTCTCTCTCTAACTTATGATTCATGTCTAGCTTGAAATTGAAATCAAACCTCTTTTCATGTGAAAATTGTGAGGTCATTTTATAATTTTGGGAGCCACATTTTGGTTTTTTAACCAAAATGTACAAACACTTATTCATATGATATATGATGATCTTGTTGATCATATACTATTATTTAAACATTTAAATAAATAAAATAAAAATCAAGTATATTTGGAGAAAATATTACTTCCGTACACCGAACGTAAATTTGCATCTGGAGTCAGGTGAGAACTTATCATGTGATAATTGATAAGTGAACCTCACTGTAATACACTGATTGGTTTGGTTTTTTAGAGAGATGAGGTCCACTTTACACGTGGCACACTCCCACTGTACTTACGCAAATTTTGCTTACTTTTCCTTGTTGGATTTTTACTAATTGAGACACTCATTTGAATGATAATAGCAAGGTTTTTAGGGTTTATTAAATCAAGCTATATTAATCCGACGGCGGGTGATTAGTGCTGACTTTTTGCCGGCTGCTAACGTAGATGCGCAATTTTCGTATGCCAATGCTAAAACCCTAACCTTTCGGTAAACGCATGCGTCTATAATCGATAAAGGATGCAGCCATTCATGTCCCCTTGACAGTTTTTTGTAGGTAAACCACCCCTTCTCATCTGTTGAGCTTTTTGAGTACTGCGAGGGCAACCATCGCAACGAGAAAGGGGCCTTCTTGGTCAACAGAGCTCGCCCTAGACCAGCGGTCTCTGGGAGAAGAGCCGCAATTGTTCTCTCCCGAGCAATCATCTCCTGGATTGATGGTTAGGTGATTGAAGAATTCTATTGAAATTTTGTAATTTTAGTTTTCCCTTATCTATTTTCCGACTTTTTTATGATTTTTGTAAGGTATAAGAGATGGTAAATTTTAATTTTGAATTTTATTCGGTAATTTATTCTGAATGAAGCTTAAAATTATGTTTGCTTGACTTTATTATGATTTTTATACACGATATGGTAAATTTTAATTTTGAATTTTATTCGGCAATTTATTCTGAATGAAGCTTAAAATTATGTTTGCTAAGGGTCCAAGATTGTAGTTTTATCACTTATCTACCCTCACATTAATTGTATACATTGGATATTTTCTAGCTGACTCAAAGAACATTTAGTAGTTTAGTTGTGATTGATTCGATTCCTTAAGAATTCTTGGCCAACTAAAAAGACCATAATTGGTCTGTTTTTAGTCAAACCCGCTGGACTGTGCAATTTTGAGTATGATTTTAGTCTGGCTAAGCTTTAATATTTTGAATTTAAGTCAAACTCGGCTGATTGAGCTGTAATTCGGTGTCTAATTGAAAATATATTGAAAGGCTAATGAGATTTAATATAGATAATCTTCCCACTATTCATTATGCTTGCTTACCATTCCAACAAAAATCCAAGTCTCACAAGCATTAATGCATGACATTGAATGCATCAAGGATTACCGAAAGGCTTATCATAATTTATTACACCATGCCAATGCATTCCTATATATATGCCTTCAAGAGGTAGAGAATCATTCTAAGTGAACTTGACTATCCTTTTCCTCATTCCATAGTACTAGGAACAACGCTAAAAGATTATCCTATTTATATTGCAGAGCCTTTACATTCCTAACCAATTCAATTTTGTTATGAAAGTGATGCTCTGTTTACATCTTAGAGCCATTATATATCTTAAAAGAAAAAAAATGATACACCTACTACTAGAAACACTTTAATGAAAAAAAATCTTAAAGTTTTGCTAAAACTTGATCTCAATTTGAGCTGAGTATCGCTATATTCCATATTGTAGGTTTCTTTTTTAATCTAAATTGAGATCTTTCACATCTTTGTTTTTCTTAGACAATCAAATATTTTATAACCATTAACTATTAAAAAACTAAAAAAGTATTGTTTAATGCCATGAAGAAACTTCTTACAACCCCGAGATGGTGATAAAGCTATACTATTATAAAATGTTAGGACTTCTAAAGAATTGTAAGAGTAAGCTAATCTTTATTATGGTTGATATTACTTTTTATTTTCAAAAGCATATAGCTTTTAGATGCGGGTAAAAATTCACCCCCTAGCTCATTTAAATGCATTGTGAAATAGACAACTTTAATGAATTCACGCTTCAATTCTTTCTTGGTTAGGGGACAATTTATGCCTTAATTTTTTTTTTCTTATTAAAAAATGAGTTATTAATTGAAATATTACTTAGAATCATTTTATTTGATTGGAATTATAAGGACTCGGAGATCTTTTTTTTATAAGTTGCTTTAATATTCTCCGAACTTGCCAACATTTTATTTTTGTTCAACAAACATAAATGTGTCTATTTCTCGTCTATATTCATAGATTTTAATAAGCTTTTGGGATTTCCTTGGGTGAATCATGGAACCTATTTATGTGTGAAGTTTTTCTAGTGTTAGGAATATTTATATGCTTGTTTGAGTATTTATTGCAGTCCTAAGTTGTTTAGTTGAAAAAGGTCGTTTAGTGATGTGGTGCCTCCACAGATTATATCGAAGAGGCTTATCTTTACTTTGTTATTCTTAATGTTATCATTCGAAAGATTGATAGATTAGAAAAGGTTATCTCTATTAAGTACTTGATTATGCAATATTTCTTTGTATTTTTTTAATTAAGGATATATCGCAACGCTTTTCAACTTAATTTGGACATTTTTACTTGACAGGCAATACTGGTGGTGATTTGTACCTGAGCAAATTGCATGATGAATAAACTATCAGATAACTCTTCTACTCATTGTTCTCTGACCATGGAGCTTTCCACTGGCGCAAGCAACAACAGGCCAACAAATGTATACATATGGGATATGGATGAGACATTAATATTGTTGAAGTCGTTGTTGGATGGGACATATGTCCAGGCCTTTGGTGGTTTAAAAGACTCTAGAAAAGGGATTGAAATCGGAAAACTTTGGGAAACACAAATTCTTCAAATCTGTGATGACCATTTCTTCTATGAACAAGTATGAAGTTTACAATTATATACACATTTTTTTCTCCACTTTTTTTCCTTTTTGCTTCATGCCTTTAGATGCTGGACTCGTGATTTTTTTTAGACCTACTCTAACAAATTTACTAGTTCTACAATACACATTGATGACTTGTTTTTGTGCCTTGATTGTTCGATACATGATGATTGATTTAAACCAACTAAAGTCAGTTTGAGACAAATTTTTGTCTGTTTTGTGTTTCAGACCTCCATCAGGGTTTTGTTTGTGGAACTGCTTTCTCGAAATTTTTATGGTGGGAAGCTGATTTCCTTAACCTAATCTATTAAATTGTCGTGGCTATAAGAAAGTTGTTGGCTGATTTTTTTTAATATATAGCTATAATTCTCATCTTAACTTTTAAAATGATATTTTCTTCACCATAGCTTTACAACCAGTTTTTTGAAAAACTACAACCACCCTAAACTTACCTTAAGATAAACTTTACTTTTAAAGTCGCTTTATTAATGGTTTTATTCATCTAATGGTATTTTTGGCTCGAAGAGTTAGCATCCCTTCCTGTATTTTTGCCATCCATTAAGCTTTTAGTATTTATGGGTTGAAAAGTCTTTATCTCCATAAGATTTGTACCCTTAGGGACTATTAGTTTTGGTGTGTTTGGGATACAATATATATTAAATGCATGCAATAGGACAAATACTAATTGTGTTGCATTTACTTGAGAGATGAGAAAGAAATTAAATTATGAAGTAATGAGATTTTGTCTTAACGCACAACCACAAACCATATATACTTGACACCATCTTTTACTCAACTAAGAAAATTATCTCAGGCATGATCAATTGTGTTCGATTTGCATTAGAGGAAATGACTAAAATGATTTCCTACTACGTCTGAGGGGCTATTTTAATCATAAATTATTTAAAATGTCCAATTTACTTCCCAAACTCTTTAAATGGGAATCAAAGTTATTATGCAATTTAAACCAATGAAAGTTGAAGTTAATGATGCTGAAAAATATGGGTATTATAGGAAGTTGTATTTTCCTTTTATCTTTTTAGTAAATCTATTTTTTGACGAACCTTGTTTTTCTCATTTACAATTGTAAATCCATATACAATAAGAGTGAATTGAGACCGTAGAGGTTACAATTGACTTGATCTTTGTAATAAATAACTTTTTTGAGATATTTGTTACTTCAATTTTATTGTAAGTATTTTGTTACAGTCGAATCAATTTAAAAAATATCAAACACAAATATAAATTACAACACGCTTGCAATTTACATGATCTCAATCTATTTTGCTATTTGCAAAGTTAGCTACTATATACAATAAAATAAGGTAAATAGGAAATTAAAATTTCTAATAAATTCAGGAAGAAAAAATATTTTTCTAAATTACGCTCATTTTTATTAACATTAATTTTAATTTTCATTATTTTGGATGACAAGATTATTTGGGTTTCATTGGGAGATTAAATCTTGTCTTTTGTATAGTCTGCGAGACTAAATTGACTGCTCACAAATATTTAGGGGACTATTTTGGTCCTTTTCTCATTTGGATTTTTGGAGAGGGCTCGACTTTATTGTATTCCTACAGTTTCATATGAATAACAATGATATCTATGTAGATATTTACAAAAATAGAGCTGTGGGAATGATCGGAATTAAAAAGCCGCCTATGATTTCACTCTACAAGGTCCTATAACTTGATTGACAAATATCCCAACCCTTCATTTTCCTTGCTATTTAAAATTCTTGCAAAATTTTTATATAACTAATCACAATCCAGCTGAGGAAATTTGGTTACATGTAATATGTTTATGTTTCTGCCTTATTTTAACTGTTTCGAATTCTCTTAAAAAATTCAATTATTAGATAATATTGCAATCCCGCTGCAAAATTGAATACATCTTTAATCATGGAAATTTTGTTAAATTCAATGACATAAGGAAAATAAAAATCATATCCATTTGATAGGGAAAAACAGAACAACTCACCTCACCACAGAAATGATAAGGAGAGCGAATGTCGCTAACCCCAAGAAATGATAAGCACAAAGCAAATTTACTATTAACTATTGACATTTGCAAATTGAAGTTCACTCAAATCCATTAAAACAGAAGCATTAAAAGCTTGATTTTTTGGTAAAATTAACCAACCTTTACCAACTCAAGAAAAAAGTTGATTAAAAAAGTTGTAAAATTCCTATACATGTATGATTTGAATCAAATTAAAACCATACTATCAGGTAATCTTATTCATGCGAGTTATCCTTTGTTTTGTAAACTAGCTAATTGTTAGCTTATCAGTAACAATTTAATAAAACAAATGCTCATTATACAAATTACATTAAATTCGAAGTTATTATCTTGAATATGGTTTTACAATAATATATTCCTTCAGTCAAGATTTTATTAAATTAATACTGTTTTTTAATTAACCAAATTAAACTCATGCTTTTATATAATCAATTCAATTTATCTTTCAGTTGAGATCATAATTTCTCAATCAGGAAGAAATAAAAAACTAATTTAATTAGTCCCGCCTTACCTGTTCTTAAAAACAGTCTGTCTACTGCTCTTTTCAGGTTTGTTTATTATATCAGCTATTCCACCTAATTATGGGTATAAATTAAGTCTACGAATAGCTAATTTTTGACATTTTTAAGTTTGACTTCTCTCAAATTCATAGAAACAATAAAAATTGAATATCATTTGTTGTGAAAAATTAGCTAACATTTAATTAGTTGCCATCATCAATTTAATAAAATAAAATTGCATTATAAAATATGCATCAAATTAACTTTTTAACTAATATTTAATTCTTCTTATCTTGAATATTTTTTTCTATAACATATTTCTTAAATAAGGAAGTTATAGAACTGGTATATATGTGTGATTGAACTAAATTAACCATAAGCTTATTCAGTTTATATTCGAGTCGAAACTGTAATTTCTCTTAATAGAAGAGTTTTGTTGATATAAATCAAGTTTACTTATCCCTCAAAATATTAATCACTGGTTTCTTATGTAGTAATATCTGTCCCATATTCTTTAAAATAAATTTATATCGATTGTATGTTACATGTATTTTGAGTATGTGTCTTTTCACTAGTAATTGTAATAATGTTATTGATATTGGTAATTATGTAATATCTATATAACTTTTGCCAACTGACATTCTCAGACATGTTTGGCAGATTGAAGACTACAATGAACCTTTTCTGCTTGCTTTGAATGAATTTGATGATGGGAAAGACCTTTCTGACTATGACTTCAATAATGATGGCTTAAGCTTTCCTTGTGATGACTCCAACAGAAGGAAACTTGCATATAGGCACCGTGCTATAGCGGACAAATATACAAAGGTGCTGATAGTAGATACCTATGACCCTGTGGGGTTTTGGTTTCGTAAGTTAAATGCTTCTTTCTATTGTGTGTATTGATTATAATGGCCGCTTGATCTGTTGTTGTTATTCAGTTTTTACATAGTTGTGTTAAAAATTTCTGCATTTGTTTTAATTATTTTTTATTTTTCAGTCTTTTTGCTGTTAATTATGTGTTCCCCATATGATGCATTAGAGCATATCTTTAATCAAATATTGTCAAATGTATTGGCAACCAATCAACGGTTGTCGTGATGAGATTACTTTCCGACCAATTTCTAATTTTTTTGTTAATGAGGCTTACTTGCAATTTTCTTCCTGCACATGATCTAAGCCAACCCACTCAAGTCTTAAAATTAAAGGTCTGGTTGTTATAATGTACCCTTGGGCTGCCTAATTGGCATACATAGGCAGGTAGCCTTGCATGCATAATCCACCAACTTGTGCAGCAACATTTAAAAGTTATAGTGGGATCTTTTTCACTTAATTGAAGAAACCACTTAGTCTTGTGCTTTGGAGCAATAATCCTACTCCATTTTGATACGATTTTGAAACTAAATTTACTTCTGAGAACTACTTAGATATCTCATTTAGTGAGGTTTTAAAGAATTATTTTAAGCTATTGTTATAGGATTCCTCTCAGCACTTTTCAAAATTTTTATTATTTTATCTGCCCTATATATTGCATCTTACATTTCTTAATGAGTTGCTGTTCGTGTAATATGCTTGGTGGAATTCATGAATTGTCAATCACCCTATTTATGCCATACAGTAATTGACTATATATATTTTTTGTAAGGTGGCTAAATGTGTGAAAATTTTTGGATTCAGATGTCATTTTTGCTTTGATTAATTGATGATGGAACAGATGTTTTCAATATGACTTTAACTGCAAAGCTATGTACATTCCCACATTGAGAGAGACTAGTCAGCGTGCTTAGCCAAGCAATAGCTCTTGTATTGGAAATCACTATTATTTTTTTATTCACCTTTTACTTTAAATAATGGCATAATCTGAGAATCTGATGGCCAACAAAATGGCTCCAAATTTTTCTTGAATGTATGATATTACTGGGTTTTGTCTTATATCTGTGCCTAAAGTTTGAAACCAGAAGGTTTTTTATTTTTTCTATGTGATTTACACACCACTGACTTCTTATGTATTTATATATCTATTACTAAAATCCTTAATATTTATTGATATAGCACTTTAGTATCTAAATTACATTAAAACACATGAATGAAAGGTTGTATTTCATTTCGTGTTAGTCAATTTTAGTGATATTTTGGATCCCATTTAGATATTAGGGTTCATATCAGTAAATATAGAAAATTTGAGCACCCAGATGAAGCTATAGCAAAATTATAGTATATAAGATACCAGAACCTGTGAATTAACTTATTTTGGTTATTACAGGGTTTGCGAAATTTCCTCGACCAGAATATGATCAAACAATGGGATGATCTATATATGTTGACAGATAACTATACAGATGGATGGCTTTCCTCTGGTAATGGGAAATTTTTATGTCTCTTTAATTTAGTTCTAGCAGTTATGAGTTATTCAGCCTCATCTTGCTCCGCATAACTGCATGTATAAATTTTAGATTATTTACCCACTTTAAAATACAATATGTTGTTCCATTACAGCTTGTGATATTCACAAAGAAAATAATAAAGTGAATATACAGCTTCATGAATTTAATGCAGGAAACTTGATTGACATGTAAACATTGTTGTTATTGTTAATTCATTGGTTACATTTTCTTTCATTTCGCTTGATATTTGGCCATTAAAATATAATTCCTTGTTTATATGGTATTGTTTGATTCTCATTTACACCTTAAGAAAATATAATCAATTTTTATGGTGGAAAATATAATCAATTTTTTATGGTGGCAGATGAATTGAACTCTTATGAACTTAGGGAAAAAAAAATCCTATGAATTGGGAAAGATTAGATGTTGTAATTGTTGATAAACATAGTAGAAAGCCTGTATCATTGATAAAAAAAATACCGAAATATGTTAGCTGTTTATGCAGAAATCTTAGGATCTGAAGTTTTTCAATTACAACTATAGTTTAGTGCTCAAATTCATGCACAAAAAATTTAATTTTATAGTTTACATACTATAGGTTTAAACAAGTATTAATCTTCTCTTGATGAAATCTAAAAAGCATGCCAATTTTGCTTAAACTATAACTAATGGTTGGCTAATCAAAATTTTGCATAGCAATTTTTAATTGAAAATCAATCATCGATCAGAAATCACATTGAAATTAAAAAAAGAAAAACAGATTTATGAGTATTGATCAAATTCACTTGTGCTTACAGTTCAACAATTAAACATATAGAATATGACAAAAATAAAATAAAAATCATTAATGTGAGCAATTTAGACCTCACATCAGTATAAATATACAAGTTCTTTTGGAAGTTGATAGTTTCTAATTTCAATATTCAAGAAAAATTTACTTATAACTAGTGCATTTACAGAGAGATCAACATAATCAAATGAATTGAAAAAGTGTCAAAATGATCCACTGATTATTTACATGGCTCTTTTTTATTCCCGAAGTGTATAAAAAAGTTATATTAATTCTCAAACTCTTTTAATGAGAATTCTCTCTTTAAAAGAGTTTGTGGACTATTTCATCCCATATTAAAATAGTTTTTAAATTATTTAGACACTTTTATAGACTCAAGACTAGAATGCCCCTTTGCAAAGAGTTACAAGATTATTTTGACAATTATTATTATTTTAGAGGCCTTATGTACCCCCTATTTATGATCAGATAAATTTATTTCAAGTAATAGTTAATACGAAAAAAAAATTGGTAGTTTGATCCAAAATGTCATCATAATCTATAAGACAATAAATTACATTAATAACCATTGTATGCATGAAAGGAGCAACAAATTATGACTTGTTACAACACTCAAAAGGAACTAAAATCAATTGTCCAATATGATAAAACCAAACGATATTGAATTGATATATAGACTAATATAGTGGAGTCAGAAAATCTTCAGAACGAGGTACAAAACAGCTTTAAAAATTTTTGAAAAACTTACGATCAAGTCACAATTTTAAATGACCTTTAAAAATAGATTTTAAATAGAAGCAGTTGAAAAAAATATATTATAGTTAAATAAATTTACAGTTAATTTTTTATAAATTTAATCATTCGAATTTGTAGCATGATCATGAATTAATAGAAAAAGAGAAGAAAAGCATCAATTTTAAATAAGTTTTAACACCTTACATGTGCTGTCCAAGGTTGGGGAGGAAGGCGGCGAAATGGGAGGAAGGCTGCGAAAAAAGAAGAAAATCATTAAACTTAAACTTTAACTTTTTTACATATTGAACTTTTAATAAAATCTTAAATGTGATTATTTTAAGGAAGATTTACATGCATACCACTCTCAATTCTTATGTATTTATATATCTAGCACCTAAACTTCAATTTTTACATATCTGTCACTTTACCCATGCATGAAAAGATGTGTTCACTTTTTAAAGGTTAAATATGTGATATTTTTGATGTGATATGCAAAATTTGAGCGATTCAAATGTAAAAAACAAAGTTAAGGCGTTCTATATGTAAATACACAGGGATTAGGTGCTATGCATGTAAATGTCTTTTTTTATACATATGCTTGAAAGAGTTTTATGACGGCTGTCAGACTTTTGCGGGTATATATAAGTGGCACAACTAAGGATAAGCGCCCTGGAGAATTGAACAATTGATGTTTCAATCAACCTCTGTTATGCAGGACGTGCTTTACTGGATCAAATTTCTGGCAGAACTAAAGCTGCTACTTCTCATCCTTCATCATCTGAAAATACATGTGATGACATTGTTATGAAATGCCAAGACATCAATGTATTGGTTACGTCCGGATCTCTAATTCCAAGTCTCGTCAAGTGCATTCTCTTTCTTTTGGATGATCACATCATTTATGACAATGGTTAGCATCCTTCACTCTTCCCGTGCAATTGTTATTCAGAATATTCAATATTTTTTTAATTACTGTTACCACACCTCTGCATGTATGTTTCTGTAATCTACAAGTTTTCATTTATGTCATGTAATTTCATTTATTTCTTTTGATGCATATATTCTTTCAAAAGCGACAAGAAAGAATCCTAAACTTATCTAATATGAAACATCTCAGTTTATAGCTCTTGGGAAGTCGGAAAACTGCAGTGTTTCTCATGGATTCGGGAGCGTTTCGGCGGCGGACCATCGGTGCGATTCTGTGTGATTGGAGATGGGATGGAAGAATGTGAAGCAGCAGAGAGGATGTGTTGGCCTTTTGTTAAGATGGATTTTCGCCCAAAAGCACCACACAGACTTCCAGGCCTCACTGTAAGAGTTATCCAACATTATATGGAGGTTATTTATGGCCCCTTCAATTCTGCTGATGATGAGAAAGAGCTATAAGCTTTCTCTTATCTGCTGCCTTTCATTTTTCTTTTTTTTTTTTTTTAAATTTTTGGGGTGTACTTGTGAGATTTCACTTGGCCGAATCTTTGATGAAAATTCACTTAATTATGGGGCTCTTTATTCAGGTGCGGTTGTGGTGGTGGTATTTCATTGATTGATTTCTTTGTATTTCAGGTTTTTTTTTGGGGGCGTTTGATATGTTGCAAAAAAAAATCAAAATTAGAATTTTGAGGGATTTGAAATACCCAAAACATATGCTTGAAATTGTTGTTCTCAACTTCTAAATAGTCTATGAAGGTGGCTAACAACATATGGCGAGGCGTGAAATTGAGTAAAAAGGGCTGCAAGCATCAAGTGTATTGCGTATGAATTGGTGCTTAGGGCTCGTTTGGCTCTGCATTTTTTGCATGACTCGACTCGAAAATACAAATTAGTTTGTTTGGTTTTCATGTCGCGGTGGCATTTTTTAATGGCTTCGGGCTCGACCCTGCAGGCTGTGTTTCCCCTCTCTCGATCACGGGCATATTTACCCCGTAGCCCCTTTCCTCTCTGTCGATCGCGGGCATATTTACCCCCCAACCCCTCTTCTCACAGTACCTCATCATCTAATAAATTGCCGCAATTCCCTTTATATATATATATATATATATATATATATATGTTT
>NW_018164804.1:101909-135341 GCF_001263595.1 Phalaenopsis equestris
AGAGTTATCGTGTGTACTTGAAATATTTTTGTATTTTATATATATATATATATATTAATTTGTGGATTTAATGAATTATAATGAATACTTTTTGTGTACTATTTAAATATTTAATTATAGAGTTGACATCCTGTTATTTTTATTCATCAAATTTCCATTCAATTGAAATTCACAATAAAATCTTTAATTTTTTATTTTTAATATATTGTTAATTTCGTAAGCATTTGATTATATCAAATTGTGAAGTGTATTATCAAATAATTGTGCGCTTAACACAACATATTAGTTGAGTGTAGCCTCTTACTGTGACGTCATGGGTTCAACCCTTTAGAATCATCGTTTTTCAAAAATTATTATCGAACAATCAAATTATTTTATATTACTTTTTAAAGTTATTATGAAAAACTTATAGATGAAAGGTTATTAAAGTTTGATTTCAAATTGAGCTAGAGTCGGCTCTAAATAAGCTCGTGGCTCATTATATTGAATTTTGAGCCGAGCTAACTCGAAATTAAATCAAGCTCAATCAGGCTTGAAATCAAAATGAGCTGACTCAAATTGAGTATTTGAATTTGTTTTAAATCCGACCATCCAGCTCAAAATTGAAACTAACCGTCTCAAATTGAGTTATTTGGATCTGTTTTGGTTTGAAATCAGCTCAAAATTGGATCGTGAGTCCTTATATTCAATTTTATATAACATTAGATCTATAATTTTTATAAATAAAAAACATTATGAACTGTTCTCGAGTCAATTCAAATTGATTCATGTATAGCTCAAAATTGTCTAGAAAAAAATTGATCTAAAATTTGAACTCATAGCTCTGCTAGTTTCCTTCAATCTGATCTCAAACTGAGCCAAAACAGCATCCGCACGTCACCAGCGATCAGTGGCATTTACAGCCCTCAGCTGCTGACGCTCATCGCTCATCCGCATAGATTCGAGTCTACAAAGGCATCTTCTATTTTTAAAGTAGTCCTTAGCTCGCAGGTAACAGCATCCGCACGTCACCAGCGATCAGTGGCATTTACATACATACCAAACAATTTTTACATATTTACATATTCTATATCTAAATATTACATTTTTTTATTGAAATCACTGAAATCATTCATATCACATTTATAACTTTTGAATGTCTCAAATTTTTATAATATTTAGTTCACGAGTGTCAATCAAATCATTTTTGTTGAAGAATTCCGCTTTGATCGCAGGACGAATTTGCAATGTTAAGTTCAAAGGCGTTTGATATCTAAAGACATGGAAATTGAGGGGTATGCAAGTAAATCCACTTGTTATTGTAAATATTAAATTTATGGAAAGCTAAATGCCAATTTGCTGTAAAAAGAAAATACTGTTGCCGCCGCACTGTATCCCAAAAATGGGGAAAAGTTTTGCGTACATCTGTAACCTAAAAATATGTTACATGGAGGATATTTGGAGGTTATAACCGCGTTATAGCCCATGTACCTCTCTGTAACCTACTTGTATCTTCTAGTAAGTTCCGAGCTTTCGTTTTCATATATAGATAGGTTACAAGGAGGTTACAAGGGCTACAACGCTGTTATAACCTCTGAATATCTTCTATGTAATCTATTTGCGGGTAACAAATGTACGTAGTTCTACGTACGTCTTATGTACACAAATTTTTCCCAAAAAATGAAACTGATCAGTCTCTCAAATGAATTAATTTGTCATGCTTTTCTCAAAAAAACAAAAAAAGTGATTTTTTCTAAATTTCGAGAGAATTTAGTTATAAATTTTAGAAATTAATCAATAATATGATCCAAATCCAACTTTAAGAAAAATCCTTTGTTAAAGCAAAAAAATCGATATAAATAAATAATAAATTTAAGATTTTTATGAATAAAATTATCTGAATCTCACTCAAAATCCATCTTCTCTTCTCTGATCTCTCTTTTGCGGTATCCGTACTATTTTGTTGAAGTTTGGTCTTCTTTGTTTCTGCTGCTTTCCCACTTCAATGGTGAGTGCTCACAAATTTCTCTTTCTTTGTTTTCCATGATGATCTCTTCTATTGTTGCTCTGAGAAATTATTTTCTTTGCGTGATTTCTGGCTTCGATTAATATAATAACTCTTTAGAACGTCGCTCCTCAGGCTTCAGCTGAAGGGAGTTCTTTGATTCATTTGCAGAAACTGAAACACAGATTGAAATGTGTTTAATAAACAAATTATCAGTTTTCCCCTTTTTTAAATTGTTTTTTTCAGCATCATTTTTTGAGATTTTGATTCTTTTTTCAGTTTTTTCTCACACTGCGTTCAGATTAAGGATAAAATCATCGCAAATTGATTTTTTTTACCATTTACACCTTCCGCCTTTCATGGTTATAAAACAGAAAATTTGTTTGCTGGAAGTTTTCTTGTTTTTATTGCCTCAGAAAGTATAATATGAAAACAAAATCACTGCGCTCAAGAACTGGTGAAATTTTTTAGTATTTTGACATCTGCTCTTAAGCTTTTCATTGTTGTTTTTCTTGTAGGAATTTCAAACATAGCGGTCGAAACATTGCTGTATGCAAATCTAGCACCTTCTTTCATCCATTTTTCAAATTCTCCCTTGATATCAAAACTCATGATAAAACCCCAACTCATATTTTTCATTCTTATCAAGTTCTCAATGGTTTGATCATAGTACATGTAAATACATTGATTCAGTAGTTCAAAAATATCACCTGGGTGCTAGATTTTTTTTTTTAAGAGCAATGTTTTGGGGTGCTGAGTATGTAATTATCCCTTTTTTTGGGTTTTTCTACAATAACTTGGTAGGAGGCGGCTGCTTCTCTTTCTAGGTTTATGGGTGGTTCAATGAAGAGGTGGATTATGTAGATGCCATCAAATTCATGAATATTTACAAATCTAATAAATAATGAACAAATGAATTTATGTATTTACATGAACATAAATCAAATCATTGGAATTCGGAAATTTGACAAAAGAGAAAAAAAAGTGAATTTCAGTAGTTTGGGGAGAATTTGATGAGAAGAGAAAGGTGAGTAAATTTGTGTAGTAGTATCCATGAATTTCTTCAGCATTTGCTTCATTGATGATGTTGTTCTAATTCTTACTTCAATTCAACCACATAGATGATAGATACCGCTTGGAAACTCATGAAAATGAGAAAGAAATCAAATGATTTAGTCAATGTGTTCATCCAAATTTCCCAAAATTTCAATGAAATGCTCGTCTTGATCAACATGAATACACAAAAATCAAATCACAAAAATTGATATGAACTTTCCAAAATTAATCAAGATCATCAACCCATGATAAACTCCTCAAAATCGAAGAGGTTAATTACCAAAGCTAAAGTCTATTTATCCAAGATTACACATGTTTATCCAAGCTCTTGTACTTGAAATTATTTTAGTGAAATTCACGAGCTTTCCGTTCTAAATCTTCTTTTTTGCTCTCTTAGTTTCTCTCTTCTATTTATTGTAAGTGCTAGTAAAGTTCTACTGTAATTCACAAATAATGCTGGATTCAACAAAATGCCTCATTTTCTTGGCGGCTGTTAAAATTTTTTGAATATTGTCTTGAATTTCTTACAAAACATTATATATTTCCCTTCTGATATATAGATTTGTTTCTGTAAACATAGCCTTGGTGTTTAATTCTCCAATCTTTGGAAACATCGTTGCGCCAAATGTATTACAAGCTTTCCTGTCAATTACATAACACTACCGCTTTGATTTTTGGAAGATTTACATACATACGACTCAATTCCCATGCATTTGCATATCTAACACCTTAACTTCAAATTTTACATAACCTTACCTATGCATGAGAAAGTGTATTTTATCTTTTTAAAGTTAAAATGGTGGTTTTTTTTATGTGATATGAAAGAATTGGGTTGTGCAAATGTAAAATGTGAAGTCTTTGTGTCAGATATGTTAATACATAGGAATTGAGTGGTATTTATGTAAATGCCCCTTGATTTTTTTTGTCCAATTTCTGGAGAAACTATACATTTCTCTCCATAATTCTCTACTGTACATGAGGATGATGACGAAAAATATCTCCCTGCATTCGTCTGCATTGATGGTATGATCTAAGTAACAGGGTGCAATCTTTGTTTATGCCTCATGAACTCTCATGAACAATTTGTGTCTAACATGAGTTGTAGCTAAATGTACTAATTTTGTTTATTGTACTTTTGCCACTTTACATATTGCTGTTCTAATTATTTCGCTGCGCTTGTAACGTTAACTTGCATGAAAATATAGACTTTATTAGATGTTTTATATATATTCCTACCCTTAGAAAAACCTTGCTTTAATCAGTCACATGAAGATTATTACTCTATGATCTCATGATCAGCGTGCAGTAATATTTTGATGTTAATGGATTATGCGTATTCTATCCTAGCAGTAGATTGTTTATATGTGCAAGAAGAAAATACTGAATTTCTTTGTTACATGACAGCATGCATTTGATGAAATGTAATAACAAATCTAAATAATTTAAGAAAATTCAGATGCTTTGTGCTGTAAAATCTATGACTATAATCCACCATGAGCCCACTCAACCATGCGGATCCATCGCGGGAGTGAGCCGCCCTTGAATTTGATCAATTATGTTAGAGAGTAACTGCTACGCATATAAGCAACAAGTTGCATGAACCATTTGATCTTAAGCCGAATCATCGATTATAATACTTGTTGTTAAGGCATAGTTCAGATAGATACACTTATAATCAAGTCATATTTTCAAACCAAAAAATTTAAGTCGATGAGTGAGATCCAACCATTTGACATGTTTTTATCAAATATATTTTTCTGATAATCTATTCAGGGATTAAAACCAATATGGCAAGATGCCAAAATTCATTGAAATCGTGAAGTTTTTGTTAGTCTGCAAGTAATATTAAAACCTTCTAAAGTTATATCATAAAAATGTCAGCCTTACATGTCTATCTTTTTAAAAATTAAGTTTTCTTTAACAAATTATCGTTTAAGTTCGCCTTACCATTGAATGCAGAAGGTTGAACCTTTACTTTTGTTATGCCACATTAAAGTACAAAAAAAATCCTTATGTTCTAAATTTTACAAGTTCCTGAATGCATAACTCCTTCTGCAGTCTGATATTTTAGAAAATGAATCCAAAAGCCAATCAAATTGTAGCCAAAAACTTCAGCAAGAGCAGAGTCTGTCAACCCAAGAATCAAACAATGCTGGTCCACCAGTGTCAATCTGCAGTACACCGCTCACAGGAAACCCATACTTCACCTCCGTTGTTGTAAAATCTCAAGTAGAGGCGCCATATCAACTGGTGACTTACTGCATCAGACTTCTGTTTCTAGACATTACATCTATATATGATTATAAAATATAACCAGAAAATTAATCTGAAAGCAGGTAGTACCAGCATGGTTTCGGAAATCTCTACCAAAAGCTACAATTCAAGCATACCTTGTACATAAAGGAAAGACGTGGGAGATGAAATACTATGGAGAAAGCAGACTTAAGAGGCTTGGTTGTGGATGGAAGAAATTTGCGCTTGAAAACAATTTAAAAGTAGGAGATGGGTGTGTTTTTGAGCTTATGGATGATGACAAGGAATTGAGGCTTGGAGTTCAAATTCTTAACGGTCAAATTCCTGTAGAGTTCATCAGACTGGGAAGCGCTGAAAAGCCTATCATTATTGACTGAAGGTTAATCTTCTTCAACCACTTCACTGTAATATATGTATGATACTGTATTAAATGTATGATGATGCTGAAGGATTCTGTTGCTTATTATGGAGGTGTTTCTGCAAGTATGTTTGAAATTTCAAATTCGTTCGAATTCTGACTATATAAACTTTTTTTTTTTTTTCTTAAAATCAAGATATCTAATATTTGAACATATTTAATACCAACAATAATTTCTACCATTGTTTTATACACTCTCTGTCCACACTAATAGAATTAAATATATATATTTTTTGGAAGAAAACGTTGGCAATCTTTATTAATAAATGGAGTCAATAAATTTTAAATGTCAGAACATATAATATAACATAGTTGACAACGACGACAAACTTAGCCAAATGTTCTTCTCCATAAGGCCAGCAAAGCATACAGGTAGCAGGTGATGCAGAACACAAACATCTCGCTAGTTATAAATAAATAAGGCTCCGTTTGTTTTGAATAAATTGAAGGAGAAAAGAAGTACAATATTTTAACAAAAACTTTCTCAGTTTTGATTAGAATCGAGAAGAAAATTATTTATGAAAGTAAAAAATACATTTCTCAAGTAAGTTTAATTACTTACATTGGAACCAAATAACCATAAAATTATTGAGCAATTTTACATTCTCTGTAATTCTATCAAACCAACTTTTCTGGCAGAAAAATCTCAGCAAAGAAGCGTAGAAGAAGCTGAAGAACAAGAGCACTGCTGCAAGAAGAAAATGAAAAAGTTGAAATCAACGGCAAGAGAAAATAGGAAAAAGCTGTTTCCTTTCATTACAGTGAGTCTGTACAAGTTCTATACTCTGAAATAAAAGTTCAGACAAGCACTAAGAAATGCAGGAAAAATAAAAATGAATCCAAACATTATCTCAAGTGGCTTTGAATGTCTTGTGTTCTTCTTGCACCTGTGTGATTGTATATTTACAGAGGTTTTTTTTTAAAGAGGATAAATGGAGAAAAGCTCGCCACTTTCATACCCAGCGCAACATGCCATGATACTCCATGCAAGGATGAACATTGCCATTAATCGCGATGGCCTGTCTTTTAACCAGAGCTGGTTTGGTTGTGTACTTGACCTCAAACCTGAAGTGAGCGGTTTGTTCGTGCAAGCCAAAACTCAAGGATGATGAAACCTGGTCTAGAAACTCGTCTGCCACATCACCATCATCATCAACCCTTAGCCGCTGACTGTACCAACTGAAACCCTGGCCAAAAAAAGGATCGAGTTGGCAACATCAAAAAACATACATATATATTCACACAATTCTTATATATTTACATTTTTAATAGCTAAACTTGATATTTACATGCATATAATTCAAATCTTTAACATCACAAAAAATTAACACTGTTGCTAAATTTAGAAAAGTGAAATCTACTGTAATGCGTAAGTTTAAAACGCCAATGTATTCTAGATATTAATATCAAAGTTTAGGTGATAGATATGTGAATATATCGGAATTGTGCGGTGTGTATGTAAATTTACCTAAATATATATGTGTAAACATGTATGAGCATTTATAATTCACTAACATGCGGTGCAAGGCAACATTTTTTTTTATATAGTGCAAGTAAGAGTAGCATTTCAATCCATTGTTTTGTTGATATAAAGTCATTAAAAATGAAAAAAAAAAAGCAGAATAGAAGTTGCTTTCCTACCTTAAAACTTGCATCTCTTCTTTTCAAAAGCGAGTACTAAGAATGAGAATTTAGTTCCATTCAATTTTAACCAAATAAAGAGTTAATACTTGCCACACAAAAGTGATTTGCAATTCTGCAAACAATTGATGCGCTCTTAACATTTTAGTTCCATCTCCTTGAGGTATGGAAAAGTTATCCAAATAAAAGGTGATTTACATATTTTCCAGTTAAATTTTTTTATAGCAACATTATTCACATAAAGTTTCTCAGTTTGAATCATTTTGTGATACTCTAGCTACATGGAAAAGTTCCAATACATTACAATATTTGTTTTATAAAATAGTAGGAAACAAAAATGAGAGTATGGTTGTCCGCATCAAGTGTTAATGTTCTTATGAGATCATGTAAATTTAAAAGATCAAGTATAATAAAGATACAATAATTAAATGAACGTGTAAAAAAATTACAATAACACCCTCAAAAGATGGTCATATGATAAAGATATAATTCTGCAAATATAGAAGAGCTGCACTGAAGCAGCTTTCCAGAAAGAGAAATATAAAAGTGAAATCCAACGAAAATAAAGGAGAGAACCGAACCTAAGCTGTTCCTAAGATGGTAATGATATGAATAATTTATGGTCACTAACATAGGAGTTCAGTGAATACTTGCAAAGATACTACAGGAAAATAACCCTAAACTGTTCATAAGTAGGTGGATAACAGAAAACAACTGCTGGATCAAGCTCTCCTACCTCCTCGTCATACAATGGAGACCCTATAATATCCAATCATTACAATGGTATCATGGGGCAAACCTTTTGTCACATCGAAAACATAACTTCTTTGCTCTCTTCTCTTGAGTCTATCTTTGTAAGGCGTTTGAATGTCACCCTTGGTTGTAGCCTATTATTCATGTCCCAAGTAGCCTCCCTCTGGACCTTCACTATTTGAGTTTTTAGTATCGTCATGGTTGCAGCATTTCAATATAACTTCCACCTGTGTTGCTCCTATTAGCTCGATCTATTATATTTCTATTTTCAACCAACTGCGCTAATTTTATAATTTCTCCAAAGTCTCAAGGTCTCAACAGACGAAGTTCTGCATAAAATTCCCCTCCATTGCTACTTTAGAAATTCCTAGCATTGTTTGAGTAGGAGGCTAGATATTTGATCGATCGCAGGAGGAATTTAAGGATTGTTTGTCGGAACATTTCTAACTCATTCGGAAAGAACACCTACACGAGTAATTATTTACTAAGTGAGGTGGATCTCGCCCATACAATATCTTGAAAGGAGTGGCCTGTGATGCGGTGTGTTACCAATATTCAACCCATGTAATCCACTTGGTTCATAGCTTCGACGTATCAGATACAAAACCACTTCTGAACGGCCAAGACGATTGTCACTAATTCTCGTTCAAACACTGACTTTAGCTTGCTCTGACCATAAGAACCTGGCTGAAATAGACAATCAACCGCTGATCCTACATGAGCACTGCTCCCAACCCATAACCTAATGCATCCGTCTCCATTACGAGTGGTTTATTGAAATCTAGAAGTGTTAATACCGGTACCCTAATCATAACCCTCTTCAGATGTTCAAATGTATGTGTTGATGCTTCCCCCCAATTGAAATTATCTTTCTTCCAACTGTTCCGTCTATGGTCAAGTTATTGTGTCATACCCTGTCACGAACTTCCAGTAGTAGCCTATGAGCCCCAAGAATCATCTCAATTCTTCTAGATTCGTTAGTACGGGCCATTCAACCATAGCCTCGATCTTGGACTGATCCACTGCTACCCCCTTCTGGTCACCACATTTCCTAGGTACTCCACTTGTAATTGTGCAAAAGAACATTTTTTCAAATTAGCATACAACTGGTGCACCCTTAACTCTCCAGGACTGTCTTCAGGTGCCCCACATGCTTTGTCCCTGTACG
Organism: Phalaenopsis equestris; assembly: GCF_001263595.1. NCBI lineage: Eukaryota > Viridiplantae > Streptophyta > Magnoliopsida > Asparagales > Orchidaceae > Phalaenopsis > Phalaenopsis equestris. The sequence goes on from NW_018164804.1 coordinate 111,183, forward strand.
ACTATAGATCAGAATATCATCAAAGATAATCAAGATAAATTTCTGAAGATAAAGTTGAAAAACCCTATTCATAAGGGATTGAAATATCGTTGGTGAGGCCAAACGACGTCAGTAAGAACTTATAATGCCCTTCATGTGTCCTAAGTGTTGTCTTATGCACATCCGCCGGATTCATTTTAGTGGTACCCTAACTTAAGATCATTTTTTTTATAAAATGACTGCCAAATAAGCTCATGCAATAACTCATCAGTCACAGGAATAGAAAACTTCTCAAACGTCATTTCCTTGCTTAAAGTCTGGTAGTCCACACAGAATCTTCAACTAACATATTTTTTCTACACCAACAAAACAGAACTAAAAACATGGCTCACACTAGGCCTGATAATCCCAACCTCGAGCATCACTCGGATCAGCTTTCTATCTCATCCTTCTGAATCTGGGGGTACCTGTATGGTCCGATGCTAATGAGAGGAACGTCATCCTTCAATGTAATAGCGTGCATATGCTCCGTCAGAGAAGGTAACCCGCTTGGCTTCTGAAAAACATAAGTAAATTGTTGTAGGAGCTATTGGACCCTTTCCAGAAACTATACCAACTCTGAATCTCGAACCTTCTCAATGCTCTGCAGCTCCACCAAGCAACCAAGTCCTGCTCCCCGATTCTACTTGACAATGGTTTTGAGTAACACCATGATTTTGCATAAGCTGACATCTCTCAGCACCACCTTCCAAGCCTTCGCTTGGAACTCCATCATCAAGGACTTCCAATCCACCTTCATCTCCCCCAATATTCGCAGGCACTGCATCCCAGAATCACATTCGTGCTGCCTAAATTTAAACGAACTCTTCCACCATCTGTAGGCCATGTACCGTTAAAATCAACCCCTTGCAAATTCCCTGACTTTTCTCCATCTTCCATGTCCCATCATGACGCCAAAGCTTCCTGTAGTCACTAGCTTCAACCCTAGCTTCTTCACAACCTGATTTGAGATAAAGTTAGGTGTGGCTCCGCCATCCACCAACACCACAATTGGTTGTTCCCCGATCCATCTCCTCACTTTCATAGTGTGATTCGGGGAAAAATCTCACCACTGAATTGAGGATCACCTCCGCCACATTCAAATGCAGATGCTCCTCCTTCATTGTTTTCTATTCTGATTCATTACTCTTTGTATCCTCCTCCTAAATTAAAAGAGTATGAAGGGCGCGCTCCTTGTAACGATGTCTTGAGGCATATTTCTCATCACAATGTTAGCAAAATCCTTTGGCTCTTCTGTCATACACTTCTGCAAATGTGAGACGCTTGAACTTACCCCTGAATCAGGGTTTTGTACTCTTCTCCTTTAGCGTATCTTTCTGAAATGACACTGTCTGAATCCTCGGTGTAGTGGCTGTCACATTGCTCTTGTAGAATCCCCCGGTGTTGTTGCCTTTGTCGGTCTTCTTCACTTGTTTCTTATCCTCCATCAGCTGGGCAAGCTCCATCATTTCCCTCAATCCACGCGACCTTAAGAGGCGGATGGTTGCTTTTATGTAGAGCTTTAGACCTTTCAAGAAGTTCCCTTCCAGTCCTGTTGCAAAAATCCCCCTCAGATTCCCTGATAAGAGCTCGAACTTCTCTCAATATTCCATAACTGTCCCCACCTGAGTCAGAGTATAGAATTGTTTGTGTTGGTCTCCTTTCTGAATGGCTCGGAAATGCTCCAACAACCAATATCTTAAACTTCTCCCATGAGTGCATCGGATATCTTGCCTCATCCACTAGAATTATGCGAAAGCCTTCCCCTCCAAGCATAATCTCGATGTCATGAGATTTTCTTCCTTAGTAAACCCGTTGATTGCAAAGTAACGCTCCATCTAATACACTCATCCATGTGCATCCTCCCCTTTAAAGATCAGCATCTTCAGCTTTCTGACCCTTGCATCTACACCACAACTTCCTCTCCCTCCGGAATTTCCCCCCATGCATCTAGGGTGAAAGTCCCTCCTGCAGTCATAAGCATATTCCACTTCTGATTCCCTCCATCCTCCATCATACTCTGTCGTGCCCCTTCCTCCATCCCTTCTCCAATTTTCAGCATTTCCCCCTCCATCAAAAGTCTCCACTCCCCTTCCTCTCCGAGTCCTAGGGGGACACTCTTGTAGGTCGATGATGTCTTCTTCGTTGTCTTCTCGCTCGATTTCCATTCATTTTGACCTGACTAAGAATTCCTTAATCAACCCTTGGTTAGGGTTTGCAACTGGAGCAGTCTGCATGGCCTTGGATTGCACCTCTATGAGGTTTTTCACCATCTCTCACATTTCTCCTATGTCTTCAAATCCATCATTCATTCAACTTTCAATAGAAGAAAATATGTTCTCCATGGTAGCGAACCTTTCTTCAATTCCCTATTGGATTCACTCTACCTCTCCTTCTAGCACATCAACTTTCTTTATTGTCATCCCACCAAGATCTATGCACTGATACCAATTTGATACGCCAAAACACCAAAATCAGCGAACAAACCACACGAAACGGCAACATATAGGTGAAAGAAACACAAACAAAGGGCTGCTCTTACAACAATCAAAAGAAAACAAGCAAGATACATGGTTGATCTGCTTTTGAGAGGTAGATCGGCTCTCGCACACCTTAAGCATATCTAGGAACTGCACAAGAAGAAAATAAAACAACATTCACACAAAAACCATACATAAATAAGGCAAACCCTAGGTTCTCCCCTTAATAGAATCCCCTCCCAACATTTCAAAAACTTTCCTTCATATTTTCCCTCCAAACTCCCTTAATTTTTGCTCCTTGCATAGGTGATTATGGCCTTAGTGGACCCCACTCTTCCCATTCCTTCTTTTGCAGCTCCCTCGTTCGCCCTGCTCCTTGTCGCCAAGATCGGCTCCTCTATGGGCCGGTTACGCTACCTTCAGCCGGTCTAGAGAGGACCAGTTTCCGTATATGCATAAGAGTCTTATCTACAATCCAATCCGTCTTCTTAAAATTTAACCCTCAAAGTTGTCAGAACAATAACAAGAGCACGAGGCATCAAAATTTCAAAGCCCACAAGAATCAAGGCATTATATACGAATAATAATAACTTTTTCGAAGGCCGCGCTCTCGAACCCAATATAAGGATGCACGGTCCCCACATACTCCCCCGTCAAACTCACAGTCAAGCTTAATTGGCGAAAATGAGGGATTTGAGATGACAATTAATCGAAACAATCAAGCTCCACATCATAAAATTTATGTGAATCAGAATTTACTTTGTGTGATCTACATTGTTTACATCATTTTAATTATATTACAAAATCTAAATCCTAAATCATATTGCATCAATATGTTTAGGTTATCAACATCTCATATATATTTAGTTCAACTTGAATCCTCAATTATAACTTGACTCGGGAAAGTAAATAAATAAACTTGAACAACATTTTAAGGCAAGGTTCATATTTAGGTTCAACATAAACTCAATAAAAATATAAGGAACAAGATTGAACCAATTAATTCTCAAATTGACTCATTTACAGCCCTACCCACCAATGCTCTGATCCCATTTATTTGATAACTCCTATAATGACAGCAAATAACTAAGAAATATAATATATTAGATAATATTCTTTCAGGAGAGGTAAGAAGAGTGAAGGTCTTAGCAGAAACAGGAGACACTTTGTCTTTCAACAGCAACCACAGAGAAACACGCATCAATAATACATTCGGTGATGTTAATGATGGAAACAACATAGATGTCGTGATTGTTATTACCTCATTTAACAATAAAAAATCTGATAACAATTCTCCCAAACTTGTTTAATCCCAAATTTACAAAAAAAAAAACATAGAAAAATAGATTATTAATTCAAATTATTCAAAATTTTCTTGTGGATAATCTAGGGAATTTTTTAAGAAAGTAAACTACATATCTTAACAATAACAAAGCTTGGCATTTAATTTATTAATCTTATATTTGAGAAAATCATCTATGTGCATCATTCCCTCTCAAGAACTCATGAAGAATAATTGAGGCTTTGAAGTGCCCCAGTGTGTCACTGATAAAAATGTTCAAGGGTGGAAACCTACATTTTGCATCGCTAGCATGTCCCTGTACAAGACACTATCACTTGTCTTCATACATACCAAAAATTCTCATGAATTTACATGTCTAACACCTAAATTTTGATTTTTTGCATTTCTAGCACTCAAATCTTTCTTATCACATAAAAAAATACCACTAACAATAACTTTTTAAAAATTACAAATACCTTTTCATGCACAAGTAAAATGGTATTCATGAAATTATTAAAACTTCGGTATTAGATACATAAAAAACATAGAGCTTGTACGGCATGTATGTAAAATTTCTTTATACTTGAAATCAAACTTCTACCATTGAAGATATTTCAATTATTGTCGTCCCAAAATTAATAACCAAAACTATTAACTACATTTCCAATAAAATAACACTGGATATATTCCTGAGTACACAAGAAAGAAAATTTAAAACCTTTGAAAATGAAATACATTCCTTCATGCTACCCATGGTAGTTGTTCCCCCTATTAAAAGGTTTGAACATATGGTGTCATATTACATCTTTCTACTATTACTTTTCAAAAATTAAAACAAAAGAGCAAAAGATATTCTTCATCCAAGCACTCAACAAATATTAGATTTCTCTTTACGCACGGAATGTGTGCCTCATCTCAAGATAGTCCCATTTGCATTTAAGATTTACACATCACCAAATTTGGTAATGCTCAAGGCCACATCATCAACAAAGCAAACTTTCTCATAATTTTTGCAAAATAGTTAGACATATATGCCTTTTTATGTGAAGCAAAAAGTCAAGTTGAGTCTAAGATTGAAGACTCCATGAATCCAAAACTAAAATACACTTTGGCCAAACTTATCTATTAACAAAAGAAACATCCGTGCAATTTATTGAAACTTATGTATTTAAGCATGTCAAGATTAAGTTGTTGGGAATCTGACAAAAGTAAAATAATGGGTTATACGGTTCTGTTGTGATTTTCAGTATTTTGGTAATAATTGGAAAAATGGATGAAAGAGGACCTCAGTTTCTTAAATAATAAAGTTTCAAGTGTTAGTATATAATTACTTAATATTATTGCAAATAATTATCAAATATTAATTGTAAAAATAAAGTGCATTTGATTCACTCCAAATTTATCAAAATTAATTTGGAAATAAACTTTCAGACATACTACAACACACCTAGGCTTCATTTGAGAAGGGGATGAAGCTCTGTTCTATTGAAGTGAATGTAGGAGCCTTGAAAACCTTTTGTTTGATAAGACAGCGTCTCTAAAATATTTCCCGAAGTTATTTCACAAGAACTGCAATTTTTCACCATTTCAGAGCAGCTGGCTTTCTCCGTTTGGCAAACGTGGCTTTGAAAAAGTTTCACACAAGGAAGAAGCTCCTTCAAACAAAGCCCTAATATATCAAATCCCTCGCCTTTCTCCAGCTCCTCTCCTACACAAAACCCTCAACAAAAAATGCTCGGAATTTGCGACGGGTCAGAGGCATCGCAACGCTGAGTCCAAACCTAATGTTTCCCCCCTTCCTCTCCTACGTAAAACTTAAACGAAAAGGAAGAGAGGACATAGCAACTGGAGCTTGCAGGGGAACGCATTCATGGATTTTCGTTCAACTTGTCAAAATCCCTAAAATCCACCTAACTTCCAAAAAGAATTCACTTGGCCTGTTTGACCATTTGACAACATTTCAGGTAAGGGTCTGTTTGGGGCAGCTGTTGATTATTTATAATCTGATAATAAACAGATTGTTCTAATAATCTGTTTATTATCAGAATAAGCTGGTTTGTTGTTTGAGCCAGCTTATTCAGAACAACTTATTGAGAGCTATTGTTGGATAAATAACCATTATGCCCATGTTTGGTTAAGTTGTTTGCAACAAAACTAAAATAAGAACAAAAATATATAATACAGAATCCTAAAATCATCACAAATCAATTCAAAAGATGACATACAGTACTCACATTCTCGTAAGTATGAGAAGAAATAAAAAAAAGAAAAAAATACAAATACAATTACAACGAGAAATATTAAAATATTCAATTTCAAACTCTAACTACGTCTGTCCTCAGCTGCACTGTCAACCTGGGAAATCATCGAATTCCCATCACTGCTGCCAGTGTAACATGTTGGACCGTCAACCCATCGAAAGAAACAGCAACGAGCTGAAACACCATTGCGACAACCGTATAACTTTCTCCCACTGCTGTGAGACTGAAGTGACATGAGTAACGGAGCCGATAGTCCGCAGTAACACAAAATAACTCTATTTGTTGTTGAAATCCTAGAAGTCATGTTGTTGTAACTGCAAAATAAAAAAAACAAATAAAAAACAAAAAAATAAAATGTCAGATCCTGGAAAAAAAAGCAAAAATAAATGTTGATGAAAATGAACCTATAGTGTACGAAATAAATAAGACATGGTGGATCAGTTGTCATAGATAGCATCTGCAATAAACTCCCTCAGAGCAGTCATCTCAGCCACACCCTCAGCGTCATGAACTTCAAATTCATTACAGTCAATCTCATCCTCATTAACTGAAGGCCCAACCAAAAGCTCTGATGGTTCGTCATAGACATTCAGTTCATCGTTATCAGCCATACTAAAGTCCGTATCTGAACGTGAAGGATGTCGTCGGATGAAATTATGAAGTGTCATTGTTGCCACCACAATATGCACCTGCTTTGGAAATGGATACGACGGCATATCATGAAGGATGGCCCATTTCTTCTTCCAAACCCCAAATGTTCTTTCAATTACTCCGCGTAAAGAGGAGTGGCGTTTGTTAAACATTTCTTTCCTGTCACAGATGATGTCACTTGCTCGCTCAAAATCAGAAATATCGTATCTAGTGTCTGGATATGGCTTCAGGTAGCCCCTCTGCATAGGATATTCATCATCAATCAAATAGTATTTCCCTGTTATGGAAGACATTGTTAATGACAAATAATACATATAACTAGGACTTTAATAAATCAAAACATACATGAATCAAAATATACCTGAAGGCGGATTAGGAAAACCCTGCGATCTATTCCTAGTTGCGTAGGAGAAAATCCTACCGTCATGTGCACTCCCTTCCCAGCCCGCCATGACAAAAGTGAAACACATGTTGAAGTCACATACCGCCATAACATTTTGAGTGGTTGAACCACTTCGACCAATGTATGCCACCTTCTCGTGGCTGGGTATTCGGGCATCAACGTGAGTTCCGTCAATTACACCTATGCAGTTCTGTTATACAGCATTAGAAATTATTTATATCTTGGTGGTTAAGTGAAGAAACCAATAGTTACCTTGAAATAAGGCATGTAACGGGAATCGTTCGCGATTTGTTCTGGAGTACTAGCAAATGATGAATCCTCTGGCTTGATTATTTTAGTTGCTAAGCTAACAAGTGACCGTATGCCTTTGAAGAAATAACGGCTTATTGTTTCTGATGAATGCTGAAATCTCTCCATAGCACCTCTAATTGATTCATTCTGTGACAGAATGTATAAAGTTATAGCCAATATCTCCCTTTTCGTCATCCTAGAAGAACCTTGGAGGCCGTGATTCAGAGATAACTCGTGCAGAAGATCCATAAAAATAGGTACAGTCATTCGAAATATGTTGTTGAACCTTATTGGACGTCGAGAAAGCATTTCACATACCCATTTGTCCCCAACAAAACTGGACGTTATACGGGGAATACGAGTATTGATGGATCGATAATACTCCAACAACAATATTACAATAGCTGCAGCCCATGCCATTCTCTTACGGCGTTCCTGTTGAGGATCCATCCTAAAGAAAAAATATGTCGGTTATTTCAGCAATTATTAATACACAGTATGAGCCTGAAATAAACAATGAAAACATGAAGCTATTACAAAAAAAATGAACAAAGATCAACTTATAGAGAAGCATGAACCATATAGAAGTACATTTTAAAAAATAACATGACGACAGATAGCAACATATTAATATTGGGCCTTTAGGAGTTCATGACACAACAAAAGTTACAACTAACAAAACATAAAAAATAACTCATTCATCTAACAAAACACGCAAATATTCGACGAGCAATTCTGGCTGAAGCATATTATGTGGTTCAGTCAAAGACCTACATCCACAGAAAAACATCAAACATGTTTTATTATGCAAATGTGTAATGTTACATAGCTATGAATCTGAAGGGAAAACACTACAACATGCTCTCAGTTAACCCGATACAATCAGTGTTCCTAATTCTTCCTCCCTTTCCTCCCTTTGGTGCTAATAAAAGTACCTCAACTAACCAATAAAAGTAGCTCAACTTAAACCAATGTCGAGCATATACAGACTGAATGGTATTGAAATACATTCAAATTTAGTGGTATGCATGCCAATCTTTTTTTAAAATCTATGTCATAGAGAAGAACATAAGTCTTATTTGAAACCACAATAGATACTGCCACCAACTTATATAAAAAAAAAATCAACCGGGTCCCTTTTCATAAATCAATGTCAATACCCAAAGCAGGGCTCAAGCTAACATATAATATCAACAAAGCCAAGCTACTCATAGAGCAATGCCAATCAGATCCCTTCCAATATAATATCAAAACTAATGCCAATCAAATCCCTTCCAATAGAGCAATGTCGAGCACATACAAATAAGGCCATCCAGGAATTGTAAGGTTGACTACTTGGAATAGAGCAATGTCGAAAAAAAAATGCAAAGGATGTTATCCGTATAAGCCAAGAGAAATTCCTGAATCGCATAGAAGAGGCAACAAAAACATTAAACTCTTTAGCTCTGGAATAGTACCCATTATAGTGTGACTCATGGGACTTATCCAAAACAATCAAGCATACAATATGAAAGCAAAAATTAACCAAAGCATCGATGATATGCTCTTGCAAGTGACGCCGACATCTGACATAGTGAGGATATTCATGCTTATCATCATCTGTGATATGCACAGACAGTAGGTAATCTCAAATGCGAACAGACAAAAAATCGGGGAGGAGCAACACATACCTCATTTAAGGCAAGGAACTGTTCAATACGCATGAACTAGCATTTTACAAACATCTCTATTGAGAATGAACTAGCTCTACTAAATAAATCCACCATAACAGAACATCTGCCATTCTTGCGATATCACCAGAAAAAAAAAAAAAAAAAAATTCTAAAGTGCACTGGAACACAGATCCAATGCATTCTTAAATAATTCATTGCATTTCAAAATAATCGAGCAAAGGCATCCTCAAGAAAACCCTAAACCATCAACCGAATCTCCTAAAAAAATGAGAAAGACGTTGGCGAGGGAGAAGATCAAACCATAAAACGAACGAGAAATCATAGCAGCACATAGATCTCACCAGAGAAACAATGGAATCGATGTTCGCGAGGGAGAAGATCGGGGAGGGAGAGGGCGGGGAGAGCGCGAGCAAGGGCAGCGGAGGAATTCGATTCCTAAAAGCCAGTCGCGAACGCCGAATGCATCTCATCCCCCGCGTGCGACTTGAAATAATAGACTGCTTTTCGCTGCGTCACGAAAACGCTCTCCGAACGCGATTACCAAACAGGGCAGCGGCACCCAAATAAGCTGCCCCAGACGGGCCCTAAATCCAGCTACTAAACAGTGCAAAAAGACTTTTTTTTTTTTTTGCTTCCACTCCTACCAGCCACCAGCGAAAATCATGAAATGGCAACAACTTAAGCATCAAAAGATAAAACTTTTTAAACAGAGACTAAAATTTGCCGAAGTTGAACCTGAACTCCACCCTCGCCAAAGCTGCAAGGAACGAAGATGGGGCCGAATGGAACCTGCCCACCAAATGCTCGAGTCGGCCGCCGCGAACCGCTCCTGCCAGCCCTGCTCTTCTCTTCTTCGGCGGCTGCGGAGTGAGCATCGTACTTAAGGAATCCGAAAATTGTGGCGATCCTCTGCAGGAATCCCATGAAATCCACAGTTTTCTCGAACGAGAAGGGGATGGAGAAGATCCGGTAAAGGTTTCTCAAAAGAGATTGCTTTCTCCGGTTCCCTTCTTACATTGGTGGATTAAAAATCAGTTCTTGGGATCACGGCAACGCGCGGATATACATCGTCAATGAAAATTTTTAAAGAAGATTTTAATCTGTTTAATAGATTAAAAAATTCTAAATGCACACCACAGTTTATAAATCTGACATCTAAATTTTAATATTAAAATTTAAATTTTTGTTTCATAAACCTGAAAAAAGTAATTTTAATTTTTAAAATAATATTAATCGCATTTCTAGGTGATATGAGAAAATTAGATGTAATGCATCTAAATATAAAAATGTCGGTGTTATATACATAAGAATTGGGTAATATTAAATGGCCTTAAAAAAACCTGAATAATATTTTTATATAATTTTTATCTTTTCTGAATTTAGTTATACTGATTTTAAAAATTAATAAATGTTATTTTTTAAAATTTAATTACAAAACCTATATAAAATATTTAATTTTATATTACTGATGCTTCATCCATTTTGTTATTTATTTTTATATTACTGATGCTTCATCCATAAATTGTATCATTTTGCACATATTTGAATATATCATGCCAAAATCTACATAATTGATATGAAAAAGCAGCTAAGGGGGTGATCCAAGATACGGTGGCTGAGATAAAAAATGGGGATTTAGAAGAATTTGCATAGATTCTGGTTTTTTCTGGACAAATTTTTGAGTTTTTTTTTCTTAATTTCATTTTGAGCCCATAAATAGTTCAAGAGGAGGAGGAAGAAGATGGAGTCCTCTCGGCCTATTAGCGGGTGAACAACTAGATTTTCTATAATTATAAAGTTGTCCCTGATTAGCCAAATAGGTGATCCAGAATCTTTTTTTGCATTGTTTTCACACTTTCCAAATGAAAAAGTAATTTGTCATCCACAAATTTACTATGAGATCTTAGATTTTTTTTTGTTTGCATTGTTGTCACGCTCTCCGAAGAAAAAATTAAAGTTATCCCAGACCTGCCTAAAAGAAGATCCATGATCTTCTTTCGAGTTGTTGAGATGACGACATTTGAGGTATCTCACCTTGCTGAAAATTAGAGAAAGTGTCAGAAGTTTGAGCAAGTGATGCCGACACCATTTAAGGATGTGTTGACCCTTTCTCAAGGGCATGAAAGACAGATTGTAAAGACAAGCCACATCTTTTGTAAGGAAAGGAAGATTAATAACTCCCTTACGATTGTCATATTGTCGTTGGTGAATCAATTATCAAATCCTTCATTACGGTTTTCTTCTCCTAGGAACAACGAGAAATAATGGATGCTCGAAAAGAATTTATGAATACACAAGCTGACCTCAATCAGATCACATAGATATTGCAGGTTTTCCAAACAAACCAATGAAGAGGAGAATAAGAGGCTGCAATCCTTGGGGAGATTTCTTGATCCAAGAACCAACTGATCCTCGTTTTGGCCCTAAAAGCAGAGAAGTCAAAGGTAGCTCATATGAGTGCACTCTTGATGACAGGAGAATAATGCAGTGGATCGACATCTCTGTTTGTGCTTTTCCCACATTTTTATCTATTTATGTTGCACGATTACAGACATGAGGACATATATATGACACGACATAGATACGTGACACATCTATTATTGAAAATATAGAATACGGACACGTGTCACATACGTCTTTATAATAAACATTATTAAAAATATATGTATACACTAAATGAATAAAAGAGAATAGTTAATAACATTAACTTTCAAAAACTAAGATGTTCAAAGATATATCTTTAAATTATGACATACAAGAAACAATCATAAGAACATATATTTTCTTGTATTATATCAAAATTTAACTCTGTCAATTCATTAAAATGTTGGGGTGTTTACATACACACCACCGAATTCTTCTGTATTTACATATCTTAGACCTAAAATTTGAGTTTTACATTTATGACACCTAAATATTTTATATCACATCAAAATATTTAAATCAAATCGAATGAAATGCTTTTTAATTTTTATGCATATATAAGATGACATACATGAAAAAAAATCAAAATTTTGATGTTAGATACGTAAATACAAAAGAACTGAGTGTATGTATGCAAATCATTCCTAAATTTTACATTTTTTTTTAATTTTAATTTTAAAAATATTTTTCATAATTTTTTATTCATTAATTTAGAACTTGCATGTCAAAATTTAAGGCAATCGCCTCCAATGAACGTCTCCACTTTTGTTTAATATTATTTAATTTAGACACTTCTCTGTCACGTCTGATGTGTGTCCCGATCACATCGGAGCCATGCCTGTGTGCTATATATGTCCAACACTGCACAACTCTTTAATTAGGAGTCTCCGTGCAACATAGTTATCTATGTTTTATTTTGTGACTAATGTATTTATTTTTATGTCTTTCTTTTGCTTGATATCGTGATTTTGCTTTTGTCTTTACATCTCTGAGCCTAATTGGCGTAGCTATTTTTTGTTTGATGTATTAAAATTTGATTATGCACAACTTGATCCCCGTGAGAGATAAAAAACGTTGAAAGCATTATAAGATCCTTGAAGCTTTTGTGCCTTTAAATACTTGTAACCTCCTGAGGTTTTTAGTATATTTGTGCCTTCTGAGACTTTTTCAAATGGCCTTAAGACGAGATGTATTTGCAGTGGTATGCAAAATGCTGGATGTTTTTGTTAGAAATATTTTTTTTTTGTGACATAATGTATCTGCTACTAATTGATTCCAGAGATGTCTTCTTTGTTGACATAATGTATCTTTTGTGTGACAAATCTTGGATCATGTAGCTATGCTTTCCTTGATATCTATAATAGGCTAATCTGTTTTTGATTTTCAAGATTTTTCTAATGGAATGATGACAAATCTGTTCCATGTCCTCATTCCAACAAGATTGAGGAGCACAGAGAAATTGCATGTAGTTAACTTAGAGGAATTTAATCACAACTTTATTTTGGGTATTAAGGTAGCTGGGCAACTTAAAAAAGTTTTTTTTTTTTTGGTACTTTTTTAATTCATGTAATGTGTGCAATTTATATTTGAAAGATCTGCATACATGCCACTTATTTCTTATGTACTTACATATCTCAACACTTAAACCTCAATTTTTACATATACAACATCTTACATTTGCATGAAAAAGTTTTTTAGTTTTTAAATGTTTAAGTTGTGGTATTTTAGATGTGATATGTAATAAGATAAGTGTAGGTGCCAGATGTGAAATACATAAGAATTGGGTGGTCTGTATGCAAATGCCCCTTTATGCATGTATTCTATTAGTCCTCACAGATTGTTTTCCCTCTCCTCCATTTCCTAACCCCTGTACTAGGTCCAAAACATACTCAATTTTATTTGCAAGTGGATTTAGATACAGATTTCTTTTGTTGGATTTGGGCAGAGGAGATGCCTTTATACTTGCCACATATGCATTCATGTAAGAAAACAAAAATTCCTGATATCCAAATGCATATTTTCTAGGTAGAACCAACCAAATGGGTATAGAAAGAAAATACTGGATGAAGCAGAAAACTCCATTAATTGGAGAACTCATCCAAATCCGAATTTTCATTCTTGAGAAAAAGATCATGATCCATTTCTGTGCTGTTAGATAAAGCTTTCCCTCAGTTTCACCATAACTAGATGACGCGTCACTTCTGCTGTAATCATCTCGTCCAGCTTCGAGCTCCACTCTGTGATGGACTTGGGCATAGGAGCTACCTTCACTCTTGTCACATATGCAGGTGGAAGACTTTTCATGAAATTCACCTCTTCCAGGCCTCATCTCATTGGGCTCTCCCATAAATCCTTTCTGAGATGTGCGGACCTTTGATGCAAAGACATCCCAGGCCATACTGGTTCTATTAAGACACAGAACAAAGCTTCTTCGCATTGGGTCTAATGGTCCTCTTGTGCCCAAAATACCTCTTGCCATAGCCTCATGCTAATTCCTGAAACAAATGCCAAACACAAATAACGGATTTAAGTGGACTTAACGACAATAGTACCATGCATAAAATTTTAAATCTTTTGCTTACACCATTTAGCTCATGAAGTAGAGGATTTGAGAAGTTAGGTCGAATTAGTTAAGTAGAAAGCCAAGGTAGCAAGAGAAAAATTAAGAATGAATCAATCAGCAAAGTTTTAACTTCACGGTTTGTTTGGCAGACTCGATACAGAACTGATATTTGAAGTTTTAACTTCACCGTTTGTTTGGCAGACTCGATACAGAACTGATATTTGCTTCTTCTTCTTCTTCCTGCTCATCCTGTTCGGCTCGTGCTCTATGCTCTCGCCTGTCCACCATGGCTTCTCACTGCTCAATCCTTCGTCTACAGAAGCAGCAGCCCCTGATTGTCTTGTGGCTGGCACGTTGGCCGCCGAGTGCATGATATTTGTCTCTTCTATTCCCAATTTGGCTTCAGCAGCATGAGAAAATAATATTTCAGGAGTGGCAAAAGATCAAATTGCAGTCCTAATAAATCTCTTATTTGCTTCTCTCTTCCTTACATTCGTCTACATGGCATCAAAGCCTTCCCTGCCAGCTGAAGCGAGGGCCGACACCGTTCCAAACACGCTTCGCGGGAAATATCATTCGATCCCACCACTCCATTTCTGGTTCGCATTCTCCTTTCAACAATACTCTAGAGCTAGAACTGGGATCTTCCTCTTCTTGAGCTATCTTATGTGCTAACACTTGGAGCATTATGCACTTCTGTGATCAGTATCATTTGGGTAATGGCGAGCGGCCAAATAACAGAGACAACCACTGCAAACTGATATTTTTTAGCGTATTTAAAAGCCAAATTACATCTTTGCCAAGGCCAAAGGTAACAAAGCCAAAATGAAGAAGAAGCCTTCACGGGATCGTTGTAAGATTCTCATATGACATTCTTAGTATCCTCACAATATCATCATATAAGACACTAAAATGAATCATCGATGAAGAAGAAGAAAAAAAATGAAAATTTAGATTTTGTGGCCCGAATAACATGACTTAATATATAAAAAAGTTTACATCTTTATTTGAATGATCCCATGATATTGCTAACTTGTATATATAGAAGAGAAGGAAAAGAGCAAAAAGGAAAGTAATAAAAGGAAGAATATTCTTCATAACTAAAATATAATATAATAATAAATACTCTAAATTTTTATTAAATGTTATGCAAATGTGATAATATAATATGGTGCTTTGAAAATTTAAATATTAATATGATATGTACTTTTTTGGAAAATAATATAATAATAGATTTTGTAAATGTCTAATAAATATCAAGCAAGTGTGATGATATTTAATATAATAATTATAAATGTAAAGATATAATCCTCATAAGATTTTCATGAGATCCTAGTAGGATCTTCATATACTCGAGATGAATCTGTCTCTGTGCATCGAATCAACATGGATCATCCCCAACCAAAATATGAAGATCAATTTAAATTTTAGCCATGCTCTTATATGATGATATTATAAATTTACTTCCTTATTTCAATGATTTAATAATAGTACAACAATGCCTTTAGACAAATTTAAAAAAAAAATAAAATGAAAGAGAATATGCCCCATAATCATAATAATTATAATAATAAACACTATATGTTGAATCCAAATCTATCATGTAGATCATGATCAAGGAATTGAAAGTAGAAATTGAGAGAGGGAGAAAGAGAGAGAGACCGAGTGATGCAGCAATTTCCCCCGGTGTGGCAAAGCAGGGGATGTTTCAAGGGCTCTCGGGCTCATTTTATTCATTGAAAAAAGCTATTGCAAGAGAAGGAGAGAGCGATGCTTAAATGACTAGAAATTCCAATGTTTTGAGTCTCCTTCCATGAAAAATGTCCTTTTATTTATGTATGATAGGAGGATAAAAGTGTAAAAATTACATCATTGCTCCTAAAAGTTAGATGTTATTATTATCTTCATTGAGACATTTTCAGGGTTTAGGGTCTACTATATTTTCATATGTCAGACACTTTTTCATATGTCTAACACATTTTTGTATATATGCATCTTTTTCGTGTGTTTAACTTCTTTTTATATGTTTGGCACATTTTCATATAATTGGCACATTTTCTTTTTTAGGTTCATGCGACGAGGTGGTTGGTTGGTCTCTGCAACCCTCGGCTCTCATCTAAATTGGACGGGCATTTTTCAGACATAAACTATAGCTTTATCATGAATATTGAACATATAAAAAATGAATATGATAGTCCAGTACTTCTAATATTCCGAGCATTCTCCACAATCACTTTGTATTATAATCGTTAAAAAGTATAATTTTTAATAAATATCAAGAAAATTTTGTAATATTAATATAATAGCTCAATAGTTTTAATAACCTAATATCATATTCTCATAAGTATATAGAATGCTAATTTATAGGAATGTTACAAATGTTAATGTACTGTATAATTTTTCAGTGAAAAAAAAAATTGTTGATTTACATACTTATAGCACTTCAAACTCTGATATTTACATATTTCACACCCAATTCATTATGTTTACGTAATTAGCCCCTAAAATAATCTAACAAAATAAAAAGCACTATGCTCGCTTCTTTTACCTTCTTCTCTTAGGAGTTGTTGTTATGCGAAAATAATGCAAAAGCGTATAAATTCGTTGTTCGGCATTAAGTTGATTCGTCTCCGTCCACGGGGAGGGAGATTTAAGTAGTATCGAATGGAGAAAAAAAGGCTTGCGGTTACAACTCAACACTTCTCACCATACCTCTTTCATGAACATTGACCTCATTTATAGAGGAGACTTAGAGCATACAAGAAAAAGAACTAAAAAAGAAACAAATCAGTTAACATAATACCATAAAATAACAATCTCCACCTCATCTCTTATTTCAAAATAAGTAAGAGATAATTAAATGAGCTCCAAACTCTAAATAAGCTGCACCAAGATAGTTGTCAACTTACTCTCTCTTCTGAAGTGATCAAGTCTAGCGTAGTTCTTCAAAATGCATGACTGAAAAATAAGTCATAAGCTTGGATGTTCATCAAATTCCAGCAATAGGCGAACTTCTGGACTGATAGTACTCTCGTGAGCATGTCCGCAAGATTGTCTTCGTATCTACCCTCTTCAACAAAATATTGGCTTCTTCAATCAAGTCCCGAATAAAGTGGTACCTCACATCAATGCTTTTGATATGAGCATGTTGAACTGAAATTGTGGCAAAAAATATCACACTCTGACTGTCAAAAAACACCATCATGATTAACTCCTAAATCATCTAATAGGCTCTACATTCATATAGCTTCCTTCATGGCCTTCGTGATTGTCATGCACTAAGCCTCTATATTATATAAAGCAACAGTAGACTGAAGAACTATGACCTTCAACTGATTGGATCTCCTGTCAATGTGAATAAATAACCAGTTGTAGATTTGTCCCCGTATATATCGCCTACATAATTCGAGTCAATATAGCCTACGAACAAATCTACACTTAATGACTGCCTCTCAATTCTACCCTTCATATACCTTGGGATACTCTTCACAATATGTCAACGACTCATTCCTGGATCATGCAAAAACCTGCTCACAACGCCAACTGCTTATACAATATCTGGTCCAGTACAAACCATGACATACATAAGATCGTTCACTGCACTAGCATAAGAAACTGATCACATATCTTTCATCTCCCAATCAACTTTAGGATACTGATCTAAATTCAATTAAAAGTGAGATGCAATGGGTAGACTCACTGTCTTGCTTAATTCATCAACTCCAAATTTTTCAACGCCTTCCGAACATAAGCTCCTTGTGAGAGCCAAACATTATTAGTTGTCTTGTCCTTGAGCATCTCCATGCCAAGAATTCAGTGAGCTTCAGTCTTCTCATTCATTTAAAAATGTTTAAGCAGTTGAATCTTCATCCAAACAACCTCAAATTGACTAGCAGATGCAATAAACATATCATAAACACTGGAAGCAAGTAAATGAACTTATAGCCAACTTCTTAAAATATGCACAATCTTCATACTGGCTCCTCGTGTACCCATGTCCCCTCATGAAATGATCAAATTTTTTATACCACTGTCATGGTAATTGCTTCAACCCATACAAAGACTTGTCCAGTTTGCAAACCAACTCCTTTGATGCTCCATATTGAGGCAGCTGCAACATATAAATCTCTTATAATTTTTCATGTAGAAATGCAGTCTTCACAGTAAGCTATTCCAAAATTAGACTGTGCTGTGCTACAAGTCCTAAGAGAATACAGATTCAGGCATATTGCTTGACCACTTAGGAGAACACTTCGTCATAATTAATCCCTTCTCATTGCGTAAAGCATTTTTCCACTAATCTTTCCTTGCACCACTTATCACCTCCATGAGATCCTTCCTTCTTTGCATACACGCTTTTCTTGTAGGAGGAAGCTTCACCAACCTCCAAGTACGATCCTTCCGAAGAGACTCTATCTCTACATCCTTTGTCACTTTCCAAAGATCGCAGATCGGGCTCTCCACCACTTTTTTTAATGACAAGGAGTCTTTGCCTCTGTGGGTGAAAGTGCAAATACAATGTGATCCCCCAACAAGTTGGTCCTGGGACATTCTAGTGTATGGTTCTGCTCTTTGTAATATATTCATAAGTAGGAATCTCATCCTCAACATTTTCTTATGCCTTCTCCTGAGTATTATCAACATATACCTCCTGAGATATAATTAAATCAAATATATGAGTCGGAGTAGACAAACTCTATGGAATAAATGGAGTTGCATCAAAATCCAACATCTGCTACACATTTGTGGTCCTAGTGGAGCTCTCCACCTGCTTTGAGTCCCAATTTTTCAACAAGCCTACCTCATCGAATATTAAATCCCTACTATTGACGGCCTACCTTTCTGACTGATCATACAACATGAAGCCCTTGACTCCACGACCGCTTTTTTTTTTTCTTGTGGTTCCTGTTTATCATTATCCACTTGATAATAAGTTGGACGCCCAAATACTCTCATGTGCTCATAATCTCTAGTAGAATGCCCTAATCACATCTTCTTTCGGGTCCTTTTCCCAATAGTTGCAGAAGACCAACGATTCACTTAGTGATAAACATATTCTATGGCCTTTGCCCAATAGATTTTATCCAACCCAACATCGGACAACCTTGACCAAACTTTCTCCACCAAAGTCCGGTTCATCCTCTCTGCCACCTTGTTTTGTTATGGTGTCTCTCGAACAATGAAGTGATGTTTTATCCCAACTCTCTGCAAATCTTCATTAAATCCCATTTTCCTTCATTTTGACTTCATTCTAGCTAAATCTTATTAAATTATTTGACAAATTCTTCCAAAATACATTAATAAAATTAAGTTTTAAGTTTTTGATTATTACAAAATAAATAAATAAATTTTCAGCTAAAATTTAATCAATCATTTGATGTTTAATAAATAATCACCAGTTAGCACATAAATTTGATTAAGTATTATATTAAGTAAAATTTCAAACAATAACTCATTATATTAAATTATTAATGTTACTCAATTTTAGAATTTAAATTTGTTAGCTGAAAAATATAAATTTAATCTACATACTGATGATATGATTATTAAGTTAAATTAAATTAAATTTAATCTATATATTATAATTATATTAATTAATAATTAATTATTCACTAAATTAATTAATCATACTTATTTATTAATTAATTAATATAAACTGTGCAGAATCTAATAAAAAAATGTTCCGAGTATAAAAGTTGAAGGCAATGGTATCCATTTCATACAAAAACAGCAAGCTGAATGACTCAACCATGGCAATGTAAAAGACATGAGGGCCGGGCCAGGTGAGAGATGTCATCGGACTTGTTAGGCAGCAAAATTGTGGGGTTCCTCTCCTCCGAATTGCTCTGAATTGCTGACCCAGTAAGGTCAAGCTGTGGCCTTGAACCAGAACGATTCATGGATCATGTCGTCACATGTGCCATCTTCTTCTCCTCCAAACTCTTCCCCATTTACCTTTTCGGCTTCATCGTTTTCCGCGAACTGGAAAAAGATCGTGGGGAAGAATTAGAGAAGGAGCGGAAGGTAGAGGCGAGGGCTTTACCTTTTCTGTTTGGTCGCTACGAACTTAGAAGAGATCGTGGGGAAGAAGTAGAGAAGTGGACGGAAGTGGCGAGGGAGGGAGGAGACGGAAGAAGGGCATGCGAAGAAAAAACCGCTCGATACCTCTTAGCGAGGGACGAAACATCCTCTTAGCGAGCTCGAGATCGGGAGATCAACGAGGGAGGAGAGGGAGAGGAGAAGGGCACGGGAGTAAAATTTTATCCGATCTCGAGCTCCCGATCGGATAAAAGATCGGATAAAATTTTGCTTAAGTAAAATTTTATCCGATCTCGAGCTCCCGATCTCGAGCTCCCGATCTGGAGGATTTGTTGATTGCTTAATTGTGCTTCCATGGCTGTTCTTTTAGTGAACTTAAATTTGTTAGTGCCATGGATGCTGCATTAGTCGATACCTCTTATGAAAACATGTTTTGATTCCTACATGGTCAATGGTGTTCCACTATCCAGTAAATTAATGCTCGATGTTGTTCTGTATTCCAGTAAATTAATGGCCAATGCGGCCTTCGAAATCCTCCAGTAAATTAATGGCCAATGCGGCCTTCGAAATCCTCCAGTAAATTAATGGCCAATGCGGCCTTCGAAATCCTCCAGTAAATTAATGGCCAATGCGGCCTTCGAAATCCTCCAGTAAATTAATGGCCAATGCGGCCTTCGAAATCCTCCAGTAAATTAATGGCCAATGCGGCCTTCGAAATCCTCCAGTAAATTAATGGCCAATGCGGCCTTCGAAATCCTCCAGTAAATTAATGGCCAATGCGGCCTTCGAAATCCTCCAGTAAATTAATGGCCAATGCGGCCTTCGAAATCCTCCAGTAAATTAATGGCCAATGCGGCCTTCGAAATCCTCCAGTAAATTAATGGCCAATGCGGCCTTCGAAATCCTCCAGTAAATTAATGGCCAATGCGGCCTTCGAAATCCTCCAGTAAATTAATGGCCAATGCGGCCTTCGAAATCCTCCAGTAAATTAATGGCCAATGCGGCCTTCGAAATCCTCCAGTAAATTAATGGCCAATGCGGCCTTCGAAATCCTCCAGTAAATTAATGGCCAATGCGGCCTTCGAAATCCTCCAGTAAATTAATGGCCAATGCGGCCTTCGAAATCCTCCAGTAAATTAATGGCCAATGCGGCCTTCGAAATCCTCCAGTAAATTAATGGCCAATGCGGCCTTCGAAATCCTCCAGTAAATTAATGGCCAATGCGGCCTTCGAAAAAAATCATTTAATGTATTTGTTATCAGAGCACTGTACTTGTGGTTTCCGCTTTAATGTCATTGTCTGTGGGTTTTATTTTTTTTGTTTTATTTTTTTTATTAGAAGTCTTTTATGATCCAATAGTACAGTCAATATGATTAATTTGACCTTCAAGTGTTGGCTTTATATTGAAAATATTTCCTTTCTTGATATCCTCATGTAAGTTTGACGCCGTTCTTCAATTATTGTTGTGAAACCAGCGAAATCCAGCTAGAATTTTTATTTTGTTAGTTTGGAAATTTTCATTCATTCATCACCTTGTATATTATGGAAAATAGTTTTGGAGAGGAAAAATTACTTCATCTCTTTATTCACATGTTTATAGGAAAATCATTTCCTCCTAATTTACAAACTTATCAAATATATATAATCTAAATATGGAAAGAAAATAATTCTGAAGAAAAAAGAAACTTAAAATAGGAAGGGCATAAAACTAATCAAGAGGTTGCCAAAGTTGTTCCCAATCAAAACTTCTATTATTTTTGAAGTGGTTGTTTGGCCCACCATGAAAAGGAGCCTAAACTTCTCTGTTTTCTCCCCCTCAAGTTGTGTCGTGGATGTTGTACAAATCAAGCTTGGCATTGAACTCTCAAAAAGTGCTTAAAAGAAAAGTTTTGGCGATGACATTAACAACTAGTTGGTTTGTCGGGATGTAGCTTAGTTGTATTGTTCCACCATTAACTTTCTCAAAGATAAATTGCTTATCGATTTTACTATGTTTGGTTCTGTCATGATGCACAATATTTTTCGCAATATTGATGGTTGCTCGACTGTCACAACGCATCTATATAAACCTATTTGAGGTACGCCTCATTTCATTTAATAATTTTTGAATACAGATCCCTTTACAAATTCTCAAGGCGAGTGTCTTATACTCTGATTCCGCGATGCTTCTAGAAACAACAATTTGTTTTTTTACTTCTCCATGTAAAAATATTTTCCCATACATAGAATCAGTAATTTATGGTAGACCTTCTATCATTGAGTTTTACAACCCAACTAACATCAATGTAGACTTCTACCTCTGTTTCTAGTTTTATTGAAAATCAATCCATAACCAAGAGTCTTCCTGAGAAACCTCATAATCCTATACACCATCTCCAAATGCTCTTCATTTGGGTTATTCTTGTGTTGGCTCACAATGTTGACAAAGTGCAATATCTGGCCTAGTACGCGATTGGTAGATGGGTTTTTCTACCAATCTTTGATCTTTGATATCTTCCCTTATCCATGAATATATTTTCTTCTCCTCTGTTAGATTTTTTGTTGGGATCCATTGGAGTATCTACAGGTTCGCATCCAATCCAATGATCTCTGTCTCCTTGAGTATATATAAGTGAATTTCTTCTGTGATGTAACGATGCTTTTCTTAGACGTTCCATTCTTAGAAAACATCTCATGGTTTCAAGGTACTTGATTCAATCAGTGACAAGCACTTCTTTGATCTTGAAAGTTTCTCTTTCATCATCACCAATAAGAATCATACAATCCACATATATTATTAGTACAACAATCTTATCTCCCTGAGTGTGTTTTATGAACACCGTATGATTAGCTTAACTTTGAGAATATTTATTAGATCTCATAGTTTTAGCAAATCTTTCAAACAATGCCCTTCATGATTGCTTAAGACCATAAGGAGACTTATTGTATTTGCATACTAGGTGTTTGTCAGAATTATTCTCAAATCTTAGTAGTATTTTTATGTACACTTATTCAAGATCCTCATTCAGGAAGACATTTTTTTATGTCAAACTGATGCAGTCTCAACTTCTTGTTAACTGCTACTGGGAGTGTTCAGTTTGACAATTGGTGCAAATGTCTCATGAAGGTCAATCCCATAAGCTTGAGTGAAATCTTTTGCAACCAATCTAGCTTTGAATTTCTCAATACCAACATTAGCTTTGTATTTAATGTTGAATATCTATTTGCATCCAATTGACCTCTTATCGTGATAAAGTTTAGTAAAAGATCATGTTTCATTATGCTTTAGTGTTTAAATCTCATCTTCAATTATTCTGGTGAACTCATCCGGACGACCCCAAATGATGAAACGGACCGCGCCGACGCGTCCGGAACGTTGACTTTAGCTAGGAATGACACCCATATTGCTAGGATTTCGTGCGCGAGCGACTAACACAGATATTGATGCATATTTTTTTTTAGCGGTGCGCGAGCCCAGGCTCAACCCAGGTCCGACTCGGCCTCAATTCGGGTTGAACATGGCCTAATAACCAACTCACATATTTTTCAAAATTCAAATTTTAAATTTTAAATTTCAAATTGACCATTTAATCTCATATTGATTGAGTTAAATTCAAATTTAATATTTGACAAATGAGGATTCCTCGCATGGAAGGTGTTTAATTTGGCGCCTAATTCTTGTAACGGATACTGCGTCTATACCAATTCGTTCGATCCCGCTCAGCTCCCTGGCTCGCCTTCTTCCTATTCGACCTCCCCTGCTCCCTTCTCTGGTGCCGGCTCCTCCGCTTGAGGTGCCGGCTCCTCCGTTTGATCCCACTCTCCCTCTGCACGCGACTAAAACTCCTCTCTCCCGCTTTCCTCTCCTCTCTGCAGGAGACCATCGATCCTACTTCCCGCTACCTCGCTCGGCTTTCTCACGCAGAAGAAACCCGCTCGCCTTTGCCTGTCTCATACCAAAACCCCTTTTGCACCGCTCGCCCCTCGCTCGCCTGACGCTCAAAAGCGAAGCTCCTATTCTATCCCGCTCGGCTCGATTCCCCTCGCCCGGGAGCTTGCCCCCCGGCCCCCCCCGCCCCGCCCCCCCGCTCCCCT
>NW_018164804.1:135427-138588 GCF_001263595.1 Phalaenopsis equestris
CCCCCCCCCCCCCGCGTCCCCCCCGCGAAAAAAAAAAAAAAAAAAAAAAAACGACGCTGCTCGACTCGCCTCCCTGCCCGCACGATAGCTCCTGCCCATCACCCTCGCTCGACTCCTTGCTGTGCCGAGGAATCCCGTCCGAGACCCCCGCATCGAAGCCGCCGCCCGTTCGATCCCATCTCCCTCACCGAAGTCGCAGACTGCTCCACGCCCTCGCCTGCTCGCCTCCTTCCTCTTCTGCACCGAAGCCTCTTCTCCCGAGCTCCTGCTCATCTGCTCGATCCCGCTCTCCCCTTTGCGCTCGACACCTCCTCTCTCTCGCTCGCCCTCCTCTTGCCCGCTCCTCACTCTCGCTCACCCTCGTCGGCTTCCTGCTCGCTCGACGACACCTCTCCATCTCGATCCCGCTCGCCTCCTCACCTCGGCACAGCGAACCTCCGCTCGCCTCTTCTTCTCTTCGATCGAACGCCTCCTTCACCCCTTCGAAACGCCGAACAACCATTCGGCTCTTCCCTCACACACCGAAATATTATCCTTCAGTTCGATTACGTCCTTCGTCTCATCTCCCCAGCCCCGCTCGCCTCTCGTCCATATCGAAGTCGCTCGCCTCTCCTATGCACGAAGCCGCTTAGCCCTCTCGTATACGTCTGATTCGCCTCCTCCTGCTCTCGACAGAACACCTTTGTTTTCTTTCAAAACTCTTTGTTGATCGTCTGCCACACTCCGACGAGTAGGAGGAACACTGAACTTCTTCAGGCCTCAGCAATTACAGTAATTGGGTAACGAAGTCTTGTTTTATTTCTATACTGCTCATTTTATTTATACAATACATGTCATCTAGGAGTTAGAAAGATTTGCATACACATCCACTCAATTCATTTACCTATCTTTTACAATACACATAAGCTTCAGTATTTGTATGTCTACTTGCTGAATTGAAATTTTCGGAATGACATAGATGCTGTTTTAAGTCTTATAAACTTGTGATCTTAGAAAAATAAAATATTATTTTGTTTGTCCTGTATTTCTGCTGTTGGGAAGAGTTAAATGTTGTCGTATTCGAGTCATATTGTTGCTGCTTGGAAGCATTAAATAGTATTGTTTTGGCTCTTCGATTTCACTGTTTTGGAGTTTCTACAAGTGTTGTTTGGGTCCATTTTTTTTTAAAAAAAAGTTGTTCGAGGCAATTTAAGTGAGGTTTGAGGGTTATTTTGGGACGGGTTCAGACTGGTTTCGCTGCAGTTTTCAGGAGCTTTAAATGTACCTTTTTTTTTAAGGGAGACTTTGTTACTATTTTGGGCCAGTTTTTCTAGCTAATTTTGTAACATTTAAAATTAATGTTTTGGGCTTACATGAGAGTTATTTGGGATTTTAAAATTATTGTTTGGAGCATTTTAAATGTGGTGTTGGAGGCTTTTAAAAGTGTTGATTTGGTGAACTTTATTTACTGTTTTGGGTTTCATTTAATTATCATTTCAATGCTTTTAGGCCAATTTACTTATTATTTTTCCCCCTTTTCGGCTTTGCTAGTTTTGGAAGTGAGTCGGCCTTCTTCTTTTATTCTGTTTATTTTTAAATGGTTAAGTCATAAAGATGGGGATTGATGATTTAATTAATTGTAAGATATATAAAACCTTAAATCACCTTAAACATAAGTTAAAAGTGTAGGTTTCCTAAAACTTTAAGTGCGCACCCTAGGTGAGAGCTCATCCACCGAGTCCTCGGTTTAGGCTTCCTACACTTTAGAAGAGGCTTCCTACACTTTAGAAGCACACCCCACACCCTAGGTGAGAGCCCCTCCACGTAATTCTCAGCATAGGCTCCCTAGATTTTAGGAGCTCACCCTAGGTGAGAGCCCATCCACCTAATCCTCAATGTAGGTTTTCTAGAGCTTAAGTGCACGCCCTTGGTGAGAGCCCATCCACCTAATCCTCAGCATAGGCTCCCTAGATTTTAGGAGCACACCCTAGGTGAGAGTTTATCCACATAATTCTCAGCACAGACTTCCTAAATTTTAGGAGCACACCTAGGTGAGATTCCATCCACCTAAATCTCAGCATAGGCTTCCTAGATTTTAGGAACATACCATAAGTGAGAGTACGAGAGCCCATCTACCTAATCTCTGCAGTGTAACCTCCCAAGGTTTTAAGAACATACCTTAGATAAGAGTCTATTCACATAATCCTCGAATGCACAGTGAAATTAGACACTTGACCCTAATTCACAAACTGACTAAGACACTAGACATGATGCACCGAGACGTGACTCATGCTTCCTTAATTAAATCAACAGTGAAATTCCCTCAATGACTTAACCTACAATGAAACCCAGTGCATCGGGATTTGAGCTCGAATATTACACTCAAATTCTTCTGGAAATTGGGAAAAGTTGTTAACGCCACATATGGATCATCAGACTAGGATGAGTCTAGGGTCTAAGTGGCGAGGGCGATGACGACATTGTTTATGTGTGCTTAAACGAGAGATACGAAGTGGGATTATTAGAATAATATCTCCTACCTTAAGGATCTTCTATAAGAGAGAGGAAGGATCGAGGATACTATTCGCAGATTCTTGGTGAGATTGTTACCCCCGACACTCTTAGGTTGTCAGTAGTTCTAGCACGATTAGAGTGACCAACCTGTGGACTGCACGACTTTACAAAAATATTTACGAAACTAAAATAAAAATCTCTTTTGCATGTTAAAAAGAACTCTGCATAAAAAAGACTTAAACAACAGCTTTCGCATGAAAATCAAATAATTTTTCTATGAAAATTTATAAAAGTCCATGGTTAGTCATTTGGATTGAGGTTAATAACTACCTCCTGTAGATTGTCGAGTTGGCAACTCTTACTCAAGATCGGGAAGCACACAGCCCAGCTCTGAGCCCCCACTTTTACCAATGTCTTATACCAGTTCTGATCTTTCATATGTGGTTATATGTTTCTTTTGCTTGTGATTGAAGATGTCGAACGCGGGGTCCCCGTCCCCTTAGGGCCTGTTTGGTTCGACGGTATCCCTGCGGCACTGCACCGTGCTGCGAATTCACGAGCAATTTTTTATTTTGTTTCGGCGTCCTGCTCGCCGCGGGCCGCGAATTTGGCGAAAAGCCGACAACGGGATCGACCCCGCAGCCCGCGCTAAGGATCGCGTGCAGGGC
>NW_018164804.1:139197-140678 GCF_001263595.1 Phalaenopsis equestris
GCGCCTTCCTGGGGCAGCGCAGCTGCAGCTGCAAAGCTGAGAAGCTGCAGCTGCGCCAAACAAGCCCTAAGAATCACATAACCATGTTTTGTCATAAGCCATTCAATCACGCAAAACAAACGGGACGGGGGCGTTTCAAAATGCCTCCACAGTAAATAAGCTGTCCCAAACGCACCCATAATGAGTTGTAATAAAATGTTAGATTGTTATCATTTATCATCTCATAGTATTCATGATGACAATATTAAGGTTGAGAATTATAAATATTTAATAGTTGGAGCATATTTTCGTGTTTTACTTAATTTTAAATAGGTGATTCAATCCAATGTTATTATGAATAATTTTAGACTGCAGAACTAGTCTAGTAATAAAAGTCATGTTATTGACGTTTGCTCACATAAAAGTTACACTTGGAGAGTAATAGCATCATTATGTGCCTACTGGCAATTTTTAAAGGCTCATTTATGCCTCAATGTGAATAAACCCAAACAATCATGCAACAATTATACTAATTTCTAACTACTCCATCAACTCGAAATGAAAAACTATTCCAATTTTTTCTAATCACAACATTTATGGATGAATGAGGGATGAGTTTTTTTGTGTCTTTATGTGAAGTCATACACTTAGAGGCAGACATATTTTGGGAATTGTGAGTGGCTGCATTGAACTAAATATTAAGGATGTAAATAAATAATGAGTTTAGAATCTTAATAAATTAGAATAATCTAATTAATCTAGTTAAAATTTTCATTATAAGGCATAAAAACGTACTTATTAACTCTAATAATATAAGCATATTTGCACACTTGCATGTAAAGATACCCATGCAAGTAGGGTTGTCAAAAAAGCTCATTGTTCGCGAACAGTTTGTGTTCGGTTCGTGAAGAAGATCGTGTTCGATTCGTTCGATAAGCAAACGAGAAGAACACGAACAAATTTTTTTTTTTCGGATTGTTAAACGAACCAAACACGAACAATGACCCGTTCGTTCGTGTTCGATTCGTTTTTCTTCGAAATATAAATACTTTAAATAATATTATGAAATTATAAATATTAAAAATTTATCAAATTTTAAAAAACTAAACTCTATAAATTATAATATATAATAAAATAATAATGATAATATATTAATAAAGTGTTAGTAATATAAATATTATATAGTTATATAATATAAGTTTTATAATTAATATGAAATATTATTTATATATATATTAATGTATGTTACAAACCGCAATCCCTAACCTTCATTAATGTTCTCCTGTTCGGTTCTTGGGCATCCTTTCGACGTCTCCCATCTCGAAGCCGGCTCTTTCTCTTCTCCTCAAAATCGTAAAAAGCCTTGTCATCGAGAGCTTAGGGTTGAATGCTTGTGTTCGTTCTCTGATCTCTACTTCTATTTGTCTTTCATAAAGTAGGAGTTGGATCAACTACTCAGTATTCTTGCTTCAGTGCTCGATATTCTTGCTTGGTTGCTTGTA
>NW_018164804.1:140704-146614 GCF_001263595.1 Phalaenopsis equestris
GCCACCGAAACGGCATTTTTTAGCATATTTTCTTTAACATTTCATGTTTATCTTCATGCTTGCCTCTTAGGTTAAATTTTCATAATTTTTTTTAGGTTTATTTCTTCTTTTTTGAGTGAAACCTAGGTTAAATGTAGATCTGTTTGTCTTCATATTGACTATAGGTTTATTTCTTTGAGTGAAACCTAGGATTTTTGAGTGAAACCTAGGTTAAATCCATCTGTTTGTCTTATTTTTTGAGTGAAACCTAGGTTTTTTGAGTGAAAGTTAGGCTTCATCTCTGAGTATTTTTTAGGTTTATTTCTTCTTAACTACTAAACATTTGAAATCTCATTGCTGCTTCTTTCATATATGTCATTGAAATTATATTGTTATTTTTGTAAATCCATTGGGGGGACTGAATCGTTCTTCTCAGCAACGAATTTCTGAAGCTTTACAGATATTATTCAGAGTGAGTTGCCATCCTATTTCTGTTTTCAGTCATTTTAAAGATTTTTTTTTTATTTACAGCTATTGTATATTAAACTTAATAATAAAGTTCATTTGTATTGCTAATTAAAAAAATCATAATAAAGGATGCACTTCTACTGAAATCTTGTTTGTATTGTACTAAACAAAAACGAACTGTTCATAAGTTTCAATTTTATGTTCCTACAATCAATGTTGGTGTGATCTTAAGGAATTTTTTTATGTGGAATAATTTGGAGGATTATTTTAAATACTGAAACATTCTAATATATACATGGTTGAATGTTCTAAATCAAAGTTAGTGTTATAAGCTCAATTGTTTAGTAAATTATTGCAATTGTATTTAGCTATAATGCAAGTTTTTTCCAGTTTTATGTCTAAATATTAATTTTGGCTTTATTTTATTATGTTGCATGTTTTTGATCTAGAAGATAAGTTATTGTTACAATATGATTCCACTTTTGATTTTAATAAATTCTAAGTTTCACTTACATTAGAATTTTCCTTCTATTTCAGTTTTTCTTATTTTCAAAGAGGATTAATAAATCTAGTTAAGATTTTGTTTTCATTTTCTATTGCTCAAGCTGTTAGATAATACAATTTTTTATTACTCATCAAATGAAATTATTTGTATGGCGAATGATTAAATTGATATTGATTTTATTTTTAGTTAATCTATTTGATTAATTTAAAATGTGTATGATTTATGACAATTAGTTTGAAAGCTATCTTTGTTGGTCTTCTTTAAATGGGTTGTTTGTCTGCATGAGCTTTAATATTTTTGATTTCAGTCATGTATATCAAATTATAACAATTAGTTAATTTTAAATGTGCATGATTTATAACAATTAGTTTTAATGTTATCTTTGTTGGTTTTCTTTAAATGTGCCCACTAATAGTAAATTCTGGGAACAACATTATAACACAACTTTTTTGTTTGTTCCTGGTTCACGATTTGTTTCAAACTGGAAGGAAGATTCTGTAGTTTTTGCTTTCTTATTCTCATAGCAAAATACAAGTAATAATGAATACCTTCTGAAATGCAGTAATTGTTAAAACTATTTGAAGATATTGCCCCCATTCAAATTGCCTAGCCAACTTCTACTCATACGGCCATTTCAACATCAAATTGATTTAGTTCTTGGTGCATCTTTGAACTTACCACACTATAATATGAGGCCAAATTTAGTTCTGTTTCTAAACAGTACATCACCAATTTTGTATACAGTTATTAATCAATGGAAAATGACATTTAAAGCTAAACTTGTAGTTCTGCTAAGGTTCATTTGATTGCTTTGATTTGGTGCAACCTTGCAGGAAGAGCAGAACTATGGTGGCTCTATTTCTAGTGGATAAACTGATTAAGGCTGATTAATTTTATTTCTATAATCTATTTGGGTGCAATATTAATGCCTTTAATTATGATGCCGGAAATGACTTATGCATGTTGAAGTTTGGCAGGGAAGTACTAAGTATAAATAATATTTATGAAAACTTTGTGAAAGTTAAACTCATTTTCTTTTTCATCTATCTATACATGCAACTAGCCTTTTTTGCTACGAAAGAAGTAGAATCTTTGGAAGAGCTTATATGGGTGAGTAGCTTCAAGATAACACGTCGTTATATGTGGTATCTTATTATTTATGCATAAAAAATTGTATCTCATGGTACAAAATGAATCTTGAAGGAGCCATCTGTAGCTAAGTGATTTTTTTTGTCTACTTGTACATATAAGAACTTTCCTTATCTAAGTCATAATGTTGGTTTTATTTGATGGTTTGGATTTTTTTTTGTTGTCTCTTAACTAGAATATTTCTTTGCTTTAGATACTTGCCTAGCTGGGCACTTCAATTGCAGACTTGATGATGTTTTGGAAAGAAATTATAAAAGAGACTTCTCTTTACCCGTAAGGCCTTAACATGCATGTATTTGTATTAGACATTTACATTTGCTTGAAGCTGAAGTTGGTTTGTTCATTTTCTTACAGACAGAGCTTTTGGGCAAGCATGGATTCATGGTTGAGCTCCAGGAATTAATCCAGAGGATGCCATTTGAGTCTTCCATCCCAATGTGGAGTAAAATTTATTATAGTTGTAGTAATTAGTAAATATGTGTATAGGAGATTGAGAGAAGTGAATGCAAACTAAATTTACAATTTAAAATTTGATTTCAAATTCACAGAGCTCTGAGAATTGAACTTAATTTATAATTTGAACATTATCTTTTTATGTAAGATATTATTTATTTGACTAATGATGAAGAGATGTTATTGTTGACGTTTTTTATTTATTGTTTTTGGTAATTTGAGAATTAATTAATAATTCTTATATATTTTATTTAGAGTTATTTCAATTTTTAAAAGTTAAAATGGTGGCATTTTTTGATGTGATATGAGAATTAATATTTAATTTTTTTGTCTATTTAACAATTCAAAAAATATAAAAAAAATTGAAAATTTTTGAACTTTTCGAACAATTCGAACATTCAGAACACTTCAAACATTTCAAACATATCCAAATAATTCGAACAATTTGAACTAATTTCGAGCAAATCAAACCGAACACGAACATGCATTTCATGAACAATTTTGAACACGAGTCTATTTCAAACAAACTATATTTCAAACGAACCGAATACGAACACGAGCACTGTTGTTTTGAACAATTCGAACACTTCAAACATTTCAAACATATTCAAACGATTCAAACAATTCAAACTAATTTCGAACAAATTGAACCGAACACGAACAGACCTTTCACGAACAATTTCGAACGAGCCTATTTCAAACAAACTATATTTCAAACTAACTGAACACGAACACGAGCATTGTTCGTTCATGTTCGGTTCGTTTACACCCCCACATGCAAATATGTTTTATCTTTTTAATAAAAGGATTGTATCTTGTCTCTTCCTGAAATGGGACTAAAAGAATGAAAGAAAGAAAAAATATATACAATTTAGCTTTCACGTGAAGGCTAAAAGAATAAACCTTTATATTAAATTATATATATATATATCATTAGTTTTTTTTTAATTAATATAAACTCAAGTGAATTTCATTAATTTAAATAATATAAAAATAATCTTATTTTAATTAAAATTTAATCATATTTTATTTAAATTAAATAAAATCTTTTAATTATATTATATTTTTTGTTTTAAGCCAATATATTATATTAATAATTTAATCGGGCATTTTAACGATTTTTTTTTCATAAGTTTTCTATGTCCATCTTTAAATTACAAATACGCCATATCTTGGCATCGATTATTTTGAAGATTAATATTAATTGAAAAACCTAAAATAAATACTTAGAAAACAATTAGGCTACAATACATACATCCTACATAATTTGCGATCAACAGAATTAAATCTCCACCGCTCGATTTCTCCCCCCAATTCGACCCTTCAAATACCTTCCCCCATCTTCGTCCCTTCATCTCCGCCTCTCATCCTCCCACACCCAGTGGCACTGCTCTGTTTCTCCTACTCCAACCTTTCAAATCAAGAAGCCGAAACCGAAGATGCAGTTTCTTCTCCCTTAATGCTCTCGTCCACCCCTTCGCCTTCACACAACCGTCCATTCATTGAATACATCGAAGCTAAAATGGCCGTGACGCTGTTCAATCTCTTCCATTTGTGTGTTCTTTTAGTTGACATCTCGGTGCATTGCACTCTTCTCTGTGCACATTATAGGAGGCGAGGTTATTCTCCACAGGCCAGGTCAGGGTCTCTTCGTCAACTGAAGGTATCTCTTGCGTTACCCGATTCTCTCTCCGCATTTAGGGTGAATTACAACTCAGTTGGCAATTGGAAAAAATAACTGAGGATTTTTAATATTTCGACGGGTTATAGATCTTCTCATCACATCTTGCGCTGATCTTATTTTCTTTTCGAGGCTGGCGTGAATCGTATTCCTATTTGACATTTTTATTATCAAGCTTCGTTTTGTATGTTTAATCTCTTATCCGATAAGCTTTGTTTTTGTGTAGTAGCTAAAACTGCAGTGTTTTCTTTCCTTCTTGAAACATATCTCGAGATTGGCAGGCAAATTGAGGCATCGTTTGATGGATTAAAAAAAAAAAAAATCAAATCAAATGTTGCAAATGAAAGTTGCTGTTTGGTAGGGAACTGTAACTTAGCTAATGTTACTGTTATTTTTTGTTATATCTCTTTTGCTACCTTCTGATTTTCCCAGGCCGATAAGGTAAATGAACCGAATTGATTTCTGGTAGATCATAATTATTCTTTTGGTTATTCATTTTTTGTTTTTTTTTTGTTTTTTTGTTTTTTGGTGAGATTTTTACCTAGCTTGGCTTAATTTACATAAGAAAACATTTATTTCCAAGCAAAAATGTATATTTATCATTTTGTCTTTTACTTCCAGACATCTTGAAATTGTTTTCATCGAAGCTAACTTTTCTAATTATGCTTCTAGCACTCGAGCATCATGAAATGGGTTTCATCTCTGTTGAATCTTTTGTGTTATACTGTCTTTATTTATGCATAAATATCTTTTTTGGTATCTTAATTGATTTCATTGTTTAAAATTGCACTGTAAGAGACGTGTCTTAAGGATTGCCTCAACACAAATATGTAAAAAAGCCTTGATTCATACACCTCACCTTGATCTGATGAGGCATTTGTCTCAGTTAGATTGAGGCACCTCATGTTGCACAGGTGCATAATTTGTTAGATACAAGCCTAAAAAATTAGGATTTAAAATTTTTTTTATATTTTCATTTATAAATTTAATATGTAAATAAATCTTTTTTTATTATTTTTCTGCACCTAATCCTAAAACAAACAAAATCAAGATTTTAAATTGCCTGGGTCCCTTCACTCCTAGCTCCATGTTGCACTTACATCCGACACCGCTTGGAATATCAATTGCCGCTGAGGACAAGGGAGAAGAGAAAGGACTCACTATAATGAAGTTTCTAATGAAGATCTAGTTGATGAGAGTAGGAAGACTTTTAATTCCATAAATTATAATCTTATAAACTTAGACTACTTGTTTATGTTGAATTAATAATAGGAGAAATTTTTTTTATGAAATTACTTTGATGTTTGTACATTAATTATTATTTCACATTTTTTAAATTACTTCGAAACAGTTCATGACTTGATGTTTTTACTCATAGAAACGTCTCAATATTTAATAATGCAATTTCAAACCTTGACTGATCTTTGAAGCTATTATACACACACACACACACACACACACATACATACATATTGTTATGGTATGACTCATATACCATATCGGGACAGATGCTGGATCGAAACGGAGCAGAGCGGAGCGGAGCTGAAGAATCTGTCCAAATTGGGAATTTTCATGGGTTGGGGTGCGGGGGCAAAGCCCCGCGGGGCTGTAAATATTGAGTAATTATGTATTGTGCCTACGTTTACTCCTGGGGTTATAAATAGACATGTTAGTA
>NW_018164804.1:146714-151816 GCF_001263595.1 Phalaenopsis equestris
AATTCAAAACAAAAGTTCAAATTAGGTTCAAACTTTGGGCTCTAACCTACAATACTTGGTTGAAAGTATTTTTGAACATCAATTTGGGACTTGGTTCTTGAAAAATTCAGACCACCATTTGAATCTCATATTTAGGGTCACTTTTTTCTGTCTAGTTGAAGTGTAGACGGTTAAAAAAATTTTAGTGAAAATGACATCATTGAGATAATTTTGGTAGAAATACAAAAGTTAGATAGATGGTCAAATTAAAGTTCTAACTTGGTTCAAGAAAAGAGTTGACTTGATTTAGAGAAGTCAATTTGGTCTCACCTTGTTGGAATTAAATTTGAATACTATTTAAACCCTATTAGATCAAATTTAAATATGGTTTAACCAAATCTGACTTGATCATTGTTCAAATAAATTCGGATTTGCTTAAAACCTATAACAAAGTTCTAATTTGATTCAACCCTTGTTCGAACATCTTTAATTATTTTACAAGTTTGATTTGAATATAACTCAAACCTATTTTAAACCTGGTTTAGATATGCTCAAATTTGTTTATAATAAGTTTTGAGCTTGATTCAACCTTTGTTTGAACCTCCTTATGTTATTTTTTGAGTTTGATTCGAGCATGGTTATAATTTTTGTTTGTGTTGGAATGAGGTCTCTAACATGTTTATAGAAAAATTCAATTTCGGTTTGAACCTGGTTTGATCCTTGTTTCAACCAATTAATAATTTTTTAAAATTTATGTTCACAACATTTTTTTCTTACGTGTGAATCAGCTATAAATATTTTAGAATTGTATGGAGAAGAATAGAAAGGAGACAATAGGGTTGGTTGAAAATGGGGCAGCATATTGACAGATCAATATTCATTGACTTGACCCATTTCCAAACCTCTACTTTGAAGTGAATGTCTGAATCAAACTTTGAAGTTTCAAACCTACTTTGAATTCAATTTTAAATTCTTTATTTCGAAGCTAAGGTTTGAACTCTTAATTCAAAACAAAAGTTCAAATTAGGTTCAAACTTCGGGCTCTAACCTGCAATATTTGGTGAAAATATTTTTGAACACCAATTGTGAGTTGGAACTTGGTTCTTGCAAAATTCAAACCACCATTTGAATCTCATATTTAGGGTAACTTTTTTCAGTCTAGTTCAAAGTTTTAATTTGAACCTAGGGTTTTAACCTCTTGTTCAAACATAGCATTCAGTCTCGTCAACATGAGAGGGCTCGACTCTTGAAGCAGATACTTGGATTCACTTTGTTCGAATTTTATTCAAATGATAGATAAGAAGAGACTGACATTTATCATACTTGCACCTTAGGTTTTTACAAACCTAAGGTTTACTCATCAACCAGTTTAAAAAAAAAAATTGAACTCTCCTTTTTTATGAACATGCCTTGAAGTTGGTCTTTCAATTCTTTTTAAAAACAAATATCGGACAGCATTAAAAGAGACTATATAAGAGGGTAAAAGCTTTGAAATGTAATATTTTCAATGGAGACACTTGGATATCCGATCAATCTAGTAAGGAGCCATAAAAGATGTTAATTGGAGAAATGAGATTTTTGACTTGATTATTCATTTGACTGTTCCTGTGAATATAATGGATTATCAGTCATATTTCAAAATAAATGTATTTTGGCCCAAAAATCAGTTTGGGGGATGCTTAACTAACTGGAAATACAAGGGGCATATCGGTCCAAACATGTGCGAGGGATTAAAAGTCAATCTCCCTCATAATATTATACTACTTTTTATCTGTAAAAGAATAACAATTAAGTAGTCCAAAATATATATATATATATATATATATAAATTATTTCTGTTGAACTGCATTTATTTTATAATGATTTTGTTATTATTTTAATTTTTATTTTTGAGAATCTTTAATGCATGGCAGAAATTAAGCATGAGAAATTATATATTAGAAAAAATTAAATATAGAAGGGATTACAATTAAGATCATATGAATAAGTTTTCAATTATCATGATAATTTAAATATAAAATTTTAAATTTTCAATATCTAATTTATTTTAATTGACAGCGATTATTGTTTCAAATTTAGCATTTTTTTGAACAATAAGTGTCATTCAAAATAAATTTTATGGATGAGGTATGAATCTGATCCTACTTAATGGTTCATAGCCTCACTCTCAGCCTTCATGGCATGGTTTTGAGTCCCTACAACTCCACGAAGTTGTTATTTTTTGAAAAAAATTACAAAAAAGTGTTGTCATGGTCTCTTGTACCAAATTGTTTCACCCTTTATATGCTTTTGTTTGTAGCGGGCCTTGTGCCCTCGTAAATGTATAATATACGGGGATAGGTTGCTATCCTTTTTTTTAATTGTATGGATGAGATTTTGTAATTTATTACTTAATTATCATGATGCTGAAAAGGATTCAAAATCAAATGAACACATAGGCCAAAAATAAATTTGAAGTGCAACATGTGTTTAAATTTTGTCTTCGTTTCCTTGTATTTATACATTTTATTTAAATATGCAATAAATAAATAAATAAATATATATATATATATATATATATAGTCAATTTTAAGCCATGAGACTTATAATTGATATTTTATCAAAGGAGTCCGGAACACTGCAATTGCAAGAAACAAAGCCAACAAAATTTTTTGTTTTATATATATATATATATATATATATATATATATATATATACATACATACATACATACATACATACATACATACAATTGAAAGTATTTGCTAAAAAAACCTCCTTCATTTCATTGATGAAAGGCTTATATAGAGCCTTACAAGTTACAACATTTACAAATAAATATCTAGACTTTATCCATTTACAAATAGGACCTTACATTAAATACAATCTCAACTCGCCCCCTCAAGATGGTGAAAAGAGATTCACTAAGCCCACTTGTCACGTAACCTAGACAATTCTAATGAGCTAAGCCCTTTGGTGAGGCAGTCAACCACTTGTTCTTCAGTTGCTACATGACTAAGCTTTAGTAGTCCATTATTCAACTTTTCCTTATTGAAAAAGCTATCAATCTCCATATGTTTGTAACTACATGTTGCACCGGGTTGTTGGTAATGTTGATTGCTGACTTGTTGGCACACCACAACTTCATTTGAGCTCCTTGGTTCATCTTGTGCTCCATCAACAAGGCTCTCAGCCACATCATTTCAGCAACTCCTAAGGCCATGACCCTATACTTTGCCTATGCTGTTGTTCTCGCTACTACTGACTATTTCTTGCCCTTCCAAGTGACTAGATTGCCCTCTAGGAGCATACGATATCCAGAGAGACTAGTGTCCTCACTGTGCTCTTCTTTGCTACCAGTGCAAATGTCTCGTCATAGTCAATTTCATACGTCTGTCATCACCAATTGTGCCTTGTAACACTCCACTATTCCTTTTGAATTTCGTTTTGCTGTGAAGATCCACTTGTATTGAATTTCTCTTTTCCCCATTGACAATGGTAATATCTCTCAATTCGTATTCTTATCGAGAGTACCAAGTTCCTCCAACATGGCAAACTTCCACTCTGGACTCTCCTTAGCTACTTGCCAACACTTGGGTGTAGAAACATTGTACAAAGATGCAATGAATACTCCGTGTACAGATGATATGTTAGAGTATGAAACAAACTGAGCAATGTTATTAGAGAAACCAAAACATTTAGGAGAACGAACCTTATTACTGTGAGAGGTCCTCTTTAAAGCCATGAGAGTGGGAGAAGAAGGGAGAGGAATTATATCACTTGGGTAATCAAATTCTGAAGTGGATGGTGTAGGTGTCTCAAGAGTTGGGGTAGAACGAGACAATGAACTTGATGACATAAGTGACACGACAAACACTGTTTCGTCATTCTACCTCTTCCTCCTTTTATACACTATTAGCTCCCCTTGAGCTTGAATCCCTCCACATTTGGGCTCATTCCCACATGTACAAATTTCTGCCCCTCACACCCCTCCCCCGCCTCATCGTCCCCCCTCCCCCCATGCCTCGTACCTCTGGTATATGACACGTCATCGAAGGTTGAGGTCATTTCTATGGTGTAGTATGGTTCGAGTTCTCTGAAGAGCACATCCATGCTCACAAACAATTTCTTATCTATCAGACTCTAACAAACATACCCTTTCTGGGTAGCAAAATAACCCATGAAGAGGCTTCCCTACTGATGGTCTGTTGTCCTTCACAAAATACAGTAAAAAACCTTTAATGAGAGGATCCCACCATTATCTCCTTTCAAAAACTCACGAAACGTTTGCCACTCCAACACTCTTGAAGGTATTCTGTTGATCAATTGAGCCGCTGTAAAAACTGCTTGCCCCACAAGTGTTTTGGGACATTCATCGAGATCATCATGCTTCGTGTTACCTATAAAAGGTTTCTATTCTTTCTCTCTGCTACTCCGTTTTGTGTAAGTGTGTATGGACAAGTGGTTTGATGCTATATTCTGTGGGCTGACATGTACTCATAAAACACATTAGTATATTGTTACATTATCGGACCTCAATACCTTCACTACTGTACCGTATTGAGTTTGAATCACCCTGTGAAAGTCTTTAAATTAGACAAACACATCACTTTTATTTCTCATCAGATATAACCAAGTAACATGAGAAAAACAATCAATAAATGTCACAAAATATCCATAATCATTCATCGAAGCTGTAGAACAAGGTTCCCCATACATCTGAATGCACCAAATAAAAAACAAGAGAAACTCCTATTACCATAACTAACATAAGAGTTCCTAGTATGCTTACCCAACTCACATGCATCACACACAAGTCTTTGCTTGAGTGAGCATAAGTAATAGTGTTCTCCTCTGATGACGATAAGGTGGTTGTATTCTCAGTTACATCACCTGTTGCTTTTTGTTTCCTCTTTAACATTTACAAGAGCTCGTGATCCCTCGTTCTCCGCTACCATCAGATTTGTCTAGTGGCCGCCTCTACCAACCGTTTGACCCCCACAATTACCACGACTTCTAGAATGCTCACGTCCACCCGTTTCTCTTCTCTTATGTGGCTTTAAACAAGCTTTGCTCAGGTGTCCCACTTCCCCACAATTGTGGCACCTACGTGTCACGCTCCGCCATATTCGAGAAGTAGTCA
>NW_018164804.1:151890-156954 GCF_001263595.1 Phalaenopsis equestris
ATGATAATGTTACCCCTTGACTTTAAATTCGGCAAACCAGGCTTGAGGAGACTGTTTCAAGCCATACAGTGACTTCCTGAAGCTACTTTGACCGCTATTTGGGAGTACAAAATCCTAGTAGTATATTCATATATATCTACTCCAATGGTTCTCCATGAATAAAAGCATTCTTTACATCTAGTTGGTAAAATCTCCATCCACCATTCACCGCCGAAGAAACTAGTGTTCTCATCATGCTCATCTTTGCTGGGTGCAAAAAGTTTCATCATAATCAATGTCATATGTCTGACTGTACTCTTTTGCTACTACTCGTGTTTTGTACCTCTCCACTTTCCCTTCTGAAGTTTGTTTTATCGTGAAGATCCGCTTGCATTCGGTTGTCTTCTTCCAGGCTGGTAGTAATACAATCTCACATGTTTGGTTTTTATCAAGAGTTTCAAGCTCTCGATGCATCGTAACTTTCTACTTGGGATTCTCCTTAGCAACCTATCAACACTATGGTATAGAGACAAAATCAAATGATGCAATGAATGCTTCATGCACGTGTGAGATGCTAGAATAATAAATAAAGTTTATAATGTCAAGTTCCCAACCAAAACGATTAGGAAGATGTCCCACATTACTGTGGGAAATCCTCCTTAATATTGGGGGTAGGAGAAATAATATCACCTGAGAGTTTTGAATCAATAGTGAATGATATAGGCATCTCAAGAGTTGGGAAAGACTGAGACAAAAAACTTGTTGGCACTGCACTTTATTTCCTCAGTTTGTTTCTTCCTCCATCTATACACCCTTAACTCACCATCACCCTAAATACCACCACTTGAGGTAAATCTCCTCAATTTCCATCTCCTCAGTTGATTCTTCCTACATCATTGGACCTAGCATTGTTTCCACTCGCACCACTCCATCACCATTACTACGCACTCTTGCCTCAAATCGTCATTGTTTGTTGAGTCATCGAAGGATGAATTCACCTCTAGAGTATAGTATGGTTGAAACCCTCTGAATGACGCATCCATACTCACAAAGAGTTTCTTCTCAATTGAGCACGAGCAGACATAATCTTTCTGAGTAGCAAAGTAACCCATGAACACACATTTCACAACTCTGGGATCCAACTTCCCTAAGGATCGTCTGGTGTCTTTTACAAAGCATACAATCTAAATATCTTCAATGAAAGAATCACACTATTGTCTCTTTCAAAATCTAACAAAGAGACTTCCACTCCAACACTATTGAGGGCATTCTGTTAATCAGTTGAGCGGTTGTTAACACTACTTGCCCCCATAAATGTTGTGAGACATTCATTATCATCATCATACTCTGGGATATCTCTAGAAGATGTTGATTTTCCTCTCTATTACTCCATTCTGTGGTGGTGCATGGTCATATGGTTTGGTGTTGTATCCCTTGAGCTGACAGATAGTCCTCAAATATTGTGTTGATATATTTTGTTTCATTATCAGATCTCAATGTCTTCACAACTACACCATATTGGGTATGGACTGACTTGTGAAAATCTTTAAAGCAAACAATCACCTCACTTTTCTATTTCATCAAGTATATCCAGGTAACACGAGAAAAATAATCAATAAATGTAACAAAATAATGATAGTCATTCATAAAACTAGTAGGAAAAAGTCCTCATACATCAGAGTGTATCGAATTAAACACACCAGAGCTCTTTTTTCTAGAATTGACATAAGAATTGCTAGTTAGCTTGCCGAACTCACAAGCAGCACGCATCAGTTTCTCCTTACTAGTCTTTTCACACATATATGGATACAACCGACACAGTAAATTAAGACTTGAAAGTCCCACACGTCTGTGATTTAGCAGTAACACATCCTCAATGTTCCCCCCAGATTCTCCTACTGCAACACTTTCCACCATGAATGTCAAAGCTAAGTCCATCTCCTCTTGGTCCAAGTAACAGATTCCGCTGTGTCAAGTTCCAGTCCCAAGTGTTGGCCCATTCCTTTCTCTAGGAAGATCACATAAAAAATATCAAAAGAAACAATGCATTCTAGCTGAAGAATAAAGACAATAATGGTTAAAAGGTTTACTAGAAAAAAAAAATCACCATTCAAAATAATAGACAAAATCATATGATTGATACATCTCATTGTATCACTATCAACTACAGGTTGTGATGTATCATGAACAATCTGTATACTCTGTGGTATTGCTAAATGAGTATATGAAGAGAACTCTCCAAAAGTACCTGTCACATGACGAAAAGCACTCTAAGATCCATTTTGATGAACCTGTGGTAGAAATAAAGGCAAGAGCAAGTGTCACCGCTACCTTTGCTAAAGCGAGCATAAATGATAATGTTACCCCTTGACGTCGATGGATTTGAAACATCCTCAGCTCCATATCCTACTGCTTTCTACTTCCTCTTCAACGACACCAGACACTCATAATCCTCACTAGTAAAGATCACATCAATCTCTCCCTCATCCTCTGCTACTATCAGATTTGCCCAGTAGCTCCTTCCACTTTTCCGACCCCGACAACCACAACCTCGACCTCCACTTTGTCCACGTCCACCTGTCTCTTTCTCATTATGTGACTTAAGACTGACCCTGCTCAGATGTCCAACTTCACCACAATTGTAGCACTTCCGAATCTCCCCCTAGATATCTAGCATACCTCGACTCGCAGTTGCCAATGCTAATCGTGCAACAGAAAAATCACTCGGTTCAGAGTGTAGCTTCATGCGACTCCTCCTGTATCATCGCTGCAATGGCCTCATCTAGTGTAGGAATAGTTGCCTGAGCTAAGAGAATTGATCACCTTTGGTCAAAAGCCCGGTTTAGATGAGCTAAAAACTGTTGTGCAAAGATTTCTCCCTTCTTACACCCCGGATCACCACAA
The DNA here is from genome assembly GCF_001263595.1 of Phalaenopsis equestris. Taxonomy (NCBI): domain Eukaryota; kingdom Viridiplantae; phylum Streptophyta; class Magnoliopsida; order Asparagales; family Orchidaceae; genus Phalaenopsis; species Phalaenopsis equestris. The sequence goes on from NW_018164804.1 coordinate 154,774, forward strand.
CTCGACATAGTTGAGAAGTGATCAAGATCTTGCCACAACCGTTATATTTCTATAGAGTACTCCTAAATCGATCTATCACCCTGAACCCCTTTATCTCACGTGAATTTAAAACACCCTCATGTGGTTCTTAGTCCTAACACAGTTTCTCTTCAGCATTGCCCATATGTCATTCACCTTCTAAATGCATTCACTGATGTCGCACTTGATGAAATCATCGAATTGAGTAGTCAGGTGTAAATCAATGCATGTGTGGTTCTACACTCATCCCCTTCAACACTGCCACTTTTTAGCTCGACCCCCGTCATGTATCCTTCTAGTCTTTTCCCTACTAGAGCAACCTCGATACGACGTGACTAACTTAGATATATAGCCAATCCATCGAGCTTCAGATCCACCGGAGGGAGATCTAGTTTCACCTGCATTGGAGCACATGCTGGGTAGTGGCTCCAGTCGAGACGCGAGATTCCTATATGAGCCCGACCAAGACCTTCAAAACTTCAGGATCCATCTTTCCTAAAAGTTTCAATCTCCTACTACCCACACTATCTCAGTCTCCTGACATTCTCAATCACAATCATAAAACTAGAGCATGCTGAACACACACGACTTCCTACAACTTCGTGTGATCCGCTTTGCCTTAGCCCGCACAAAGCCGCAACCACTTTGTCCCGCACTCAAAACCGTAACCGTTTTGATAGTTTGACTCCCTGCCGTTGAGTGGAACTTTGAAGCCTTACTCCATTTCCTTCCAAACTCCCGAGCTGCAATTCCACTGTTTCTTTCATAACAGTTTCGTCGTTGCCTTCACGCCGCAATCCCGACTCCACTTCGCAAGCAGGCTGAGTTGGGTTTTGAGTCCTTGAGGGCAGAGTGAGAGACACCACTAGAGCTGTAACTGAACCAATGCACTCGATGAGCAACTCGAACTCAACTCGATTAAGAATCGAGAGACTTGATCATGTTCGTATAAATTTGTATATAAACAAGCTTGAATACAATTTTAAAAGCTCGAAGCTTAAATGAACTAAATATGAACATAATCGTAATCAAACTTTTTCATTTATGTTCACGAACAAACTCATTTGTTATTCAACAAGTAACTTATTAAATACTCGATATTAAGCTCGATGATAGCTCATATCATATATGATAATTATTATAATAAAATTTAATTTACCAGAATATTAATTTATTTGTTGATAACTCGATGATAGCTTGTCTCATATATGATATATAAATACTTGATATTATGTTTCTGTAGCTTTTAAAGTGGTCATTTTTAGTTTTTGGTGGGATTTAGATTAAATTATGTTTAAATGCTACACAAATTATTATACTAAACAACCGGAAGTGAGGGATTTCGCGCAAAATGGCGGAGAAACGAGATTTATGGTATTATAGGGTTTAAAGTTTATAATAAATGAATTATTAGCTCCGATCAAATTTGTAAAATTATTTATTGAATTTTTTGTATGAAAATCTAGATGTTTGTTTGAATTGCGAAGATGAGGTCGAGGCTGTGGCGAGGTGGTGATTGGGGCAGAGGTGGGGTTCGAGGCGGTGGCGAGGGTGATGGTCGGGGTAAGGACGGGGGTGGTTGTGGGAGTAGTGGTGAGGGTTGGTGTCGAAGTCGAGCGACCTCTTCTGACATTCTTTTTCGTCAAACACCGTGTGCTTGTCCCTGCCACAAGTCAATATTTGCTACAAGGAGAATAAATTTTATTAGTTAGTGCACATAACACATACTATGTAATAAAATAAAAATAGAACATTACATAATAAACATAAAACACATAAGTATGCAGTTGACAAGCAACCAAAACTATAAAGTATAATGTACAACTACTAAAACTGAAAACACAAAACTACGTCGTAAGCTGAAATACAAAATTCAATGAAATGTATAATAAATTTACTCATTTTACTCCGTATCGTCTGAAAAGTGTATGGAGGATAGGGTTGTCAAAAAGGCTCGTTGTTCGCAAACAGCACGTGTTCGGCTCGCTAAGAAGCTCGTGTTCAGCTCGTTCGTTAAGTTAACGAGCCGAACACGAACAACACAAACAAATATTTGTTCGCTCGTGTTTGGCTCGTTTTGGCTCGAAATACTACTAATCAATTATACACACACACACACACACACACACACACACACCCTTTAAAGCATTATAACTGTAATAG
>NW_018164804.1:159152-169224 GCF_001263595.1 Phalaenopsis equestris
CGTGCAAGTGGTAAAAAAATGGAACAATTAGCTAATTTGAAGTACCTGCAAGAGCTGGCAATCCTAGTAAGACCATCAGTCGAGAATCCGGAACACTTATCCAATTTCAAAGACTGTAGCACATGGCCGCGAGCACGAACCAGGACATCAATATCCGCATCTGTTACGATCATTCGACGAAGGTGGAGTGCTTTCAGGCACACAAAATCCTCCGAGGCGATTTCATAGATCCAAGGCCCAGCATATCCTCCCCAGTCCTCGGGTATGATATTAAAAAACATGGCCGCCCGGGGCTTCCCCTTGAGCTTGAGCGACTCCAACCTGGGGAACCTCTCCCGAAGCCTCTGCGGAGTAGTTGAGTAACAGATAGCGATCGTCACATGCTTCCTCGTGAGACAATCGCATCGATACCACTTCTTGCAAACCAGCGAGATGGCCCCCCTATCGCAAGCTTCGTCGATGTATCCCATCACGCATTCAAGAGCCAAATCCGATATACCAAAGCTCAAAGCTCTAGGCAGGTGGTTCCGATCCTTCATCTCCGATCCACTCCACTAGAGTGTCTCACAGCCACAGAATTCAAGCAGATTCGCAAACAAAGCTCAGTTCCTACGCCGTAAAACCGACATTAAAACAGAGCCTAACAACTTATCCAATCACCAAATCCATCAAGTGACATGTTGGGGGAAGAGATCCCCGAACTTCAAGTAGTACGACTGCTTTCATTCATATCCGGACGGCGCGAGGAGACGGCGTTTCGGCTGCGCCGTCAAACTGTCCGAAAACCCAGAGAAGAACATCAGATTGCAGCCGACCACAGAGCTCAACGGCTGCAAAGACAAAGGGGAAGTCACAACCGCTAACCCTAGATCGAGCTGCGCAAACCTTTCCCACTTCCTTCGTTTGTTTCTCTAGTTGTCCAGGGATTATATCTTTCACTCTTATTTATTTCTCCCAACACCCATTTCCGAACCTCCTACGTGGCAGTTTTTAAGAGTACGGTGCCTGCAGGTGCATAAGAAAAGCAGTGGGAAAACAGTATCTACTTCACATAAAAGGCGTCAAAGTGTGTGTATTAATATATAGTTTGTTATCTGTTGCAGATTCGAAATTTTACAATGCTTTCTGTTGCTGGAGGATGCCCTGGTTCATGGCCCTGCTGTTATTTGCACCGAAAAGTTGACTACGAATTTGCACTCGTGTGATCGCCTGAAGTGAAGGAGGTCACGGTTTTGTCTTATCAACGGGTAGGACCTGCAGCTGAGGTAATGTTGCAGTACACGTCAGCGAGTACATGTTTTTGGTCGCTTTCGTAGGTGGAATTCCTGCCGTTCAGTGAGTTGAGGATACGGTGCACTCCAGTTGGATTTCAATGAGAAGTTATTCATAGAAGCTTCCATTTATTTTGTTAGTTTTTTTTTCTTAATTATGTTAAAATAGACATTAAATTAAGCAATTTATTTTGAGCGTAATATATTTACATTTTAAATTATTTTATTTATTTTAAATCAAGTACTAAAATTCTTCTAAATAGCATTGAAATTCTAAATACAAGTTCAAAAAAAATACATATATAGAAATAAAATAACAAATAACAAATAAAACAGCTAATATGTCCATATAAGTTTATGTTCATTTGTCTCTTTATTTATCATCATCAAATATTTTAAAATAAATACAGCAAAACAAAAATAACTCATAATATTTTAGATTCACATCGTTTATGTGTCTTTTTTATAACTGATGAGTTAACTGTCGGAAAAGTGACACGTCAGTCGTTTTTTGTGTGATCGTCTTAAGTTGTCGATTATGTGTCGGTAAAATGTCAATCACAATGTCAACAAACAAGTTTAGAACCATCGCAAGACAGACGATAAGCTGTCAAAAGCTTGTAGTATAAGGAAAAAATACTTTTTTTTCTTTAGTATTTATATTACTATGCCTACTATCACAATGTTCAATATACAATTTCAAGCATTTAATGAAATAACATAGTTGTCAAATAGTAAATTATCCAATTAAATAATGAAATAAATAAAATATATTTACTGTAAAAAATGTACATCACTATTCACAGAAAAAATACAAGTTCAAATGTAGATAAATATAAAAAAAAAGAAAAAAGCCCTTCTTAATCAACCTACTCTAACTCCTTAACCTCATTCTCATCGTCTTACGTTGATTCCTCCTCCTCTTCCAATGTTGTCGTTGCCTTGTCAAGTTCCCTCATCCGCTGCCAAAAGGAACCCTATTCAGCCAACTGTTTGGCCTTCATGTTCGCTACAACTCCAACCTCATCAGACTAAAGCGGACCTCCATCTCGACAACTAATGTCGCAACATGTCTGGAAATCTCCTATCCTGTGTGGTAGAGTTAGAGGCAGCAAGTGCACTGATAGTGGGATGAATAGGCAAGCCATAATAACTCGAGCCTGTAAACTCGACTCTTCTTCTTCCCTCCAACGACCTCCCTCTGCAGGTAGTGCTCGGAAGGATCTCACTTGCGGAACTAAAGGTTTTAGGATTAAACTCCCCATGTGAAGTCCAGATCCAATAACCTGACTGCAATCCTCAACAACATAGATCATTTTTCACTTCGTCAGGCGTCAAGTGTGCCTGATTTCTATGTTTCAAACATAGACACCGAAACCTCCTCTCCGATAGGTAAATCTGCAGTAAGAAACAACTACGATAAATTCCTTGACACCACTCAAGAACTCTTGGGTGATCCCTTTTCTATCCAGATAAAGTTTGTTGTACATTCACGATCTCGATGTACGAATATCCATGTGTACGTTCAAGCATGAGAATAATAAATATATTATAAAATGCATTCAGTTGAATACATTGTATTTAATTATTTCAGTATATCTAATGACTGATTCGTAACAAAATATGATGAAACCAGACCATAATCAACACATTTTATAAAGTGTGAATGTTTTAGATAGCTTTGAAGTCAAAATGTGAACACATGTTAAGGTTGTTAGGGCTGTCGAAGACCGATTATTGACGAAATGTCTCCATATTTTTCTTTAATCTTGGTTGTTACTGTATCTACAACAACCCTTTCACGAGTATAATTTTTTCACAGTTTCTCTTTTAGTGTAAAGCCACTTATCCACCTAAGTATTCTCGTTTCAACAACTCTTACTAGACCACTTTCACATGATGTTTTAAGAGTTTTTACTTCATAATGCAATAAGAAATCCAATTTTCTTTCTCAAAATGCAAATACACTTCAAACATTTTTATTTATGACATTGTATAACATATTGTTTTAAGTGAATTTCCACTTTAGGAGTGGAAACTAGATTACTTATTGGATGATGAAGTGAACACTCTAGCTACATCATATGAGATATTTCCCTATCAGAATTTATTCAAAAGTGTGAAAGGGATCTAGTTAAAAGTTGCAGGGACGATGGTGCTTAGGTTTATGATTGACTCTTCACTCGGAGACAAAATATGACAGAAATATATATGTGCGAAAGCTAGTGTGACCACAGTAACTTACAATATTAGAGGGAGTTGTCTTTATAGATTGTGAATCAATTTTCTACTAATAATGATCTTCGACGGAACTAACATTACTTAAATGTCAAATGATTCGACTTATAGTAGATCTATTTTTCTGTTCCAGTATTGTATGTTACCATAACTACACCAAACCTTGCACGAGTTTATTACTTTCATATTTTATTTTTCAAATAAAGAACCAATCATAACACTAAGCATACTCGTTGTTGCAAATCCATATGTGATTGACTGCACAACTGGAAATATGTTCTTAGAAGGAAATATTTTATATAATGCAAGAATTTTCACTACATCCTCAAATGCAAAGTCTAATTTCCATAGCTAGAATGAAAACTTACATCAAAATCTAAGTTGAACGTTCCAAAATAGAAATTCACTTCGAAATCTAATTTGCATTGCCAAAATGGGAATTGCGACAATGTAATTTAGATTTTGATGTAAATTTCTACCTTGGACAGGCAAATTAGATTTCAAAGTTAATTTTCATTATGACTGTGGAAATTAGATTTTGCACTGGAGGATGCAGTAAAAACTCTTATATCTTATAAAATATTTTTTTCTAAGATCATATTTCCAGGTGTGCAGTCAGTCGTGTAAGACGCTTCGACGACGAGTATGTTTAGTTCTATGATTGGCTTGATAGTTGGAAACAAAATAAGAGACAAATATGCCCGTGGTAGGGTTGGAGTAGCTACAGCTGCAGACAATATTGGAAATAGACATCATGAAGTCTAAATAAATCGTCAGAATTGCTTTTTCTTAATATGAAACAACAATTACCGTTCGAAAATTGACTGTTTTTAACTTTGAATCGGATTTCGTTAGATCCGACAACAGTTAAGCTCGAAATCAAAATATTAATAACCTACTGAGACTGTTAGGGTTATTGAAGGTGATAATCGGCTATCATTTATCAAAATTTTCTCTTTAATCTTTGTGTTATTATAGCTACACTAACTTTTTTACGAGTATATTTCTTTCACATTTTCTCTATAAGTATAAAATCGGTGATCCACCAAACTATTCTCATCTCAACGTCTCTTACTAGAGTATTTTCATATCTCTAAACAAATTTTGAGAAGGAAAGGTTTCATATGATGTAAGAGTTTTTATTTCTTCATTCAATGAGAAATCAAATTTTCATTGTCAAAGTGGAAATTAGATTTCCTATTGGAGAAAAAAATGATACTTTTACATTATATGAAATATTTTCTTCCCAGAATCTGTTAGATATGTAAGTAATCTAGTTAAAAGCTGCGGATACGAGGTTTCTTGAGTTTATGATTTGCTTTTCACTTGGAAATAAAATATGAAACAAATATATCTGTGAGAGGGCTGATATAGTTACAGTGACATATACTATTAGAGGGAGATGCCTTAATTAATTACGTGTTGATGTTTGACCGTTTAATGATCACTTCAATAGAACTAATATTATTAAAATATTAAATGATCCGACTTCGAACCGAGATGATGTAGGTTCTAAATAAATTTTATATGTAGGTTTCAAATAAATCTGATCCAAAATTTTCGCTCGTGCCTTTGCGTATTTATTTCGACTCAAGTTTCATGCGCGAGCCAAACTTAGAATCAATTTCCAACTGATTAATGTTTTTTGAGCTAAATTGTATTCCGGATTTGACACGTATCTCAAGCTTTGATAATTTTGGATTTACAGGATTTATTAAAACCCATTCAAACTAAATCTTCCTTCAACCGAGAAACCCCTTAATCTAAAGGCCAACATTCTGCGTCATAGAACATTGCAGGTCTTACCATCATCTTATAAAATTTTCTTTTTAGTCTAAGCAGTATTTTCAATGACACGATAGGCCAGGTGCATTTTCAACTTCAATCAACCAACTTGAAATCTACTTATTAATCACATTCTCATCTATTACACCATCACTTTTGACCAATAGACCTGAGATATCTAGAACATTCACATCTTTTAAATGATATGATCACCTGTAGTTACAACTCTGCCACTAGAGCTACTATTACTGAAATTACATTTTAAGTATTCTAGATATTAGTTCTAGATCTACTCAAATGAAAGATTTTAGATTCCAATATTGACCTCCATAATTTAAGTTTTTCCTAAACCTTTCACTATTCTTATATATCACTAGCAAAAAGCATACATCAAGGTGCATCCTCCTGTAAATGTCTAGTAAGAGTATCCATATAGAAAGCAAAAATCCATAACTAAAGCAAAAATATATGTGCTTAAAGCCGATCTCTGATGTAACCCGATTGAAATAGGAAAGTATTTGACAAACCTCCTATTTGCTAAACTCTAAATGCGTTTTCCAAAGCAAATGAAAATAAAAAAAATGAAGATAACAAGTTACCTTCCTTGGTCATTTCTGGTAGCATAGAATCAGAAGGAGGAGAAAAATGGAACTTTCCGGTCATTGTAAGCCGCGATTCCGCCATTGCGCTCCCAGCTGGCTCCTATTCCAATTGTATCGCGAGAGTTTCCAGGACGAAGGCGACGGGTTTGGACGTGGACAAAATAGAGAGGGACATGCAAGATTTCTGGTGTGAGGTGAGGGCTTCAAGTAGAGAAACAAGAGGTTGGGAGAAGAGATTAGGGCAAGATCGAGAGGGAGGTGATTATGGGCGGGATATTAGGTTAGTACAAACGTCCTACAAACTACTTTTATTGCTTTGGCTATTAACAATATTACAGACGACTGCCCCCATCACTTAATAATAATAAAATGCATCGGTTGACTGGTTCGAAGATAACCGACAAACTATAGTCGTCGGTTAATATTTGTTTATAACTGATCGGTTATTGCATAAGTTATAATTAAAACTATTAGAAAAAAAGAATAATGTTGATAAGCGACGACATATGTTGTGATTACGTCGTCGCAAATAATCAATAACATAAACAGTCATCAGGCTGTCGGTAATTAAGACAATTTTTTTGACGTTTAAAAAGCCGTCGGTTTTTTGGTCGTTTTTAATGCTTTTTTCTATAGTGTAACCACGTGATCCCGTCACAAGCCTTCGCATGTGATCCCAACTCCTCGCGACCCTCACGCGTCATCCTGTCCAGGTAACTTTGACGTGACCTATCTAGCACCTTCACGCTCGATCCCATCCAGGCAACTTTTCGCAGCCTATCGAGCACGAGGACAATTGCTAGGGTTAGGGCTGAAGCTTTGATACCAAATTGAAAATATTTGCTCAAAAAAGACTTCCTTTTGATTGATGACGGACTTATACTGAGTCTAACAAGTTACAACATTTACAAATAAATCCCTATACTTCATCTATTTACAAATAAGACCCTACATTAGATATAAATCTCAATATGTATATATATATATATATATTTGTGACTAATTTTTTTTAATGATTATAATATTTATTACACAAGTCACTGTCGCCTATTTTTAAAATATAACTCATAAAAATATGCATATTTGCAGCAATTTTACAAATAATACGCTACTATATAGCATAAAATTGTCAGCGGTTCTTGAATACTCTTGATAAAATTTTGTGAGAAAATGTTTCTTTTAGATATTGTTTCATGAGGACTAACCAAAGGTGTTTCTGTTTTACCGTGTTTTTTGAGAAATATATGGCTAATAGTTTCGTGAAGACCTTTTCTTCTACCAGTACTAAGGTTAGAGAAGAAATGGTCGAAATAATACCTCAACTTTCAGAGAATAATATATCCAGCAGTACTTCATGTATATCACAACTCAACCACCCTCAACAAATCTCACCAGTGCTTTCCTTATATCCTAATTAACTCAAATATGGTAGATTATTGATTTAATTTTGTATGATTTACATACATATCACTTAATTCCTAGGTATTTACATATTTAACACCTAAACTTCAGTTCTTACATACATACTACTTTACCCATGCTTGAAAAGCTGTATTTTACCTTTTCAAAGATAAAATAATGGTATTTTTGATGTGATATGAAAGATTTGGGCTGTATCAATATAAAAAGCAAAAATTACATTTTAGATATGTAAATTCATAGGAATTGAGTGGTATGTAGGTAAATGCTCTTTAATTTTTACCATGCATCTATTTTTTGCCTACTAAAGTGAAGAAAAAGCTGTCCTTTGCAGTTACAAGCTATAAATTTCCATTTCCTTAAAATTTCAGCTTGTGGTTACGATGGTAGCTAGTGAAAAGAAGGAAGATGTCAGGGTTAAGGAGAAAGACCATGTTAAAACAGCTGTTTATAAGCTCAACTTACACTGTATTGGATGTGCTCGTGCCATTGAGAAACCAATTATAAGAACACAAGGTATGTGATTACATTTTTACTGCTTTAGAGGTTAATAGTTAATGTTAAGATTCATAGAAATATACCAAGTTTGATTGTTTTTAAATTTTACTCGGCAGGATCAGGTAAAAGTAACTTTTTTGATTTAGAATTTTGTAAGATCATTAGTTCAAGGTAACGTTGTTTTATAAGATGTTTTCATTTATTGTAAAATCAAAATGATACATCGTATTAAATGTTAGCTTATTTTCATGAAAATTGATCCAAAGATATATAGAGTCATTTTTTTTAAGAAATATAGGACATGGGGTATATGTTGGACTCTTAATTTTTACTTTAATAACCTTTTTATTGTATTACTTCTTTTTTATTCTAGATATACTTCCCAAATTATATTTTCTTTTTTTTTAATGATAAAGTTTACTTTTACCTTGTCTTCCACCTAGTATTTTTTTTAGAGTTTTATCATATTAAAATTTATTATGAATTTTAGTATTTATTTAATCTTGTAAAACATCCTCATCATGATATTTTTTTCACTTTACAAACTCTAGCTGCTTCTTTGCGTAGCATCATGATTAAGTTACTATATTAATATTACCAGTATGCTAAATATTTATTAGAAATACTTGTTATTGATTCTTATAATGTATCTATAATCTACATTATTGAAGTTATATTTTTCTTATACTTTCATTTCTATTTATTTTCTTTTATATATAGATATTTGTCATTTATGATTTCTTTCATGTTCAACCATACATGTTTTGTGCAGGAGTACAAAATGTTAATATTGATGTGGAGAGCGGCAAAGTTATGGTTAAGGGAGTATTTAATGCAAAAAAAATGCATGAACTAATTGAGAAGAAGAGCAAAAGAAAAGTTGAGTGGCTATCACCTAAGCCCGAGCACAAGGTACTGAAGAAGGAAGCGATGATTGAAAATATACAAGAGGAGGTAATTAAAAATTTTATTTCAATGAGGAAGTCTTGAGCAAATATATCTGCTATTTCATTTCTTTCTATTACTTGCAGGAAGTTGCTAAAACCACAGTCATAAAGCTTCATTTGCCCTGTCAGAAATGTGCAATTGATTTGGAGAATGAATTGCTGAAACTTAGAGGTAACCCATCTCTGCCTCTAAATTAAATTAAAATTAAATCTTATTTTAAGTAGCTATAAAAGTAATTAATTAACTAAACTACAATGGCAGGGGTTTATAGAGTGAAAATTGACAGAGGAGAGGAGACTTGCACCATTGTTGGGATTGTAGAAGAAGAAAACTTGATCAAATACATACACAAGAAGGCGGGCAAACGTGGAGAAATCATTCGGCCGAAGCAGAAGAGTGAAGTGAAGAAGATTAAAGAAGATGTGGGTGAGAAGATAGAAGAGTCGAAGAGCACAGATGTTGTTAGAGCGCCTTATTTCATTCATTGCACGCATGCTCCACAGTGGTTTAGTGATGAAGACCCAAACTCTTGTACTGTAATGTGATTTATATTTTGGCTTTGGATTCTAAAGTAGAGTTGTGATTGATTACATGCATCATTATGTAATATTCTTTAGTTATATGTTAATTATTATCTGAAAGGCATATGACATTGCATATTTTTGCAGAGTTCTGAAAAAATTGCTTAGGGGCTTTTTGATGAGCAGTAGAAAGAGTACGTTGCATTATTTTTGCAGAGTTCTGAAAAAATTGCTGTTTGGTTGTAAGAAAAGTCAATGTAGTGTATAATTAGAATTCATTTGATAGTAATGTAAAATACTATCGGCAAGTCACCCCTTGCATGCAGCCCGCTGCTGGCGTTGTCGGTGGCCTGTGGCCTCATTCGTTGTGGCTGCCTGCCGTCGTTGTCACCCGCCCCGCTATTGTCACCTACTTTCTGCCTCTGGCCACTATCATCCACCATCCACTCTTGAAGCTGTCTTCGTTGATGTCAATTGCCGATCACTGCAGCTGGATGTTTCTCGTCACCCACCGATAATAATATCTTATATATTTTAAAATACATTATCTTCAATAATACATTATCTTCAATCCATACTTAAAACCAAACTATATATATATATATATTTGTGTGTGAGTGCGCGCGTTTAAACAACCCCTTAGGTCATTCTGAAGGTCGAAGTACCCTGGTCACATGTTCAAACAACCCCATGTGTAGGGTATGGTGCTCGATTATTTAGCATACTTAGGGATGACTAAGGCTCGTTTAATTGCCTTGGTAATTCTTTATATATATATATATATATATAT
>NW_018164804.1:169366-179812 GCF_001263595.1 Phalaenopsis equestris
TATATATATATATATATATATATATATATAATCACTATTGCCCGCCGCTGCTGCTGGTCTCGTTACCGTCGAAGGCAATTATCAATCGTTGCCGCTGAATGTGGCCCGCCACCCACAAATAATATGTTATATTTTTTTAACTATTTTGTTTTCAATTTACTGTAAATTCAACAAAAAAAAAAAAATTCCCTCGTTTAATTTATAAGGAACCAAACAACTCTAAAGCATTTTAAATACAATAAATTACTTTTATAATAAATTCATTTTACATTACATTATTTTTTTAACAAATCAAACAATTCAAAATGCAATACATTATTTTTATATTTGTATTTCATTTACAATGTATTCTCTTTCAACAAAACAAACCGTCTTTAAAAATATTTTGGATATTTTTGCATGTAATTTTGGTTCTTTGTTTGTTTATTAAATATTTTATACAAAAAGTAATATATAAATATGTCACATGTTTTCATGAAATAGGCCAAAAAGGCAATCCATGAATAAGATGGACAAAATAATATTAAACTTAGAGGCATATATTCAGTGCTAATTAGCATTGCTAAATACAGTACCAACCCCATGACCAACAGTGACTAACTTTATTTATCAGCGCACTTAATAGAGTTGTAATTTAGGTGAGTGTTGATTGATTATATTGTGCTTTTATTTATAAATTTTAAGAGTGACATATCATCCTTTATGACATGATCTACTAAATTCAACAGCCTAAATCAATCAAATAAAATTGCTCCCTAGTCATTTAAGAAAGTGACAAAATTTGCTAGCTTTATGGGATGGATTATGCAAGGGTTAATTAGAGGTGATTGATCGATAATAGATTCATTATTGGAGCTATGTTTGTTTGCAACGTCTATTACTTGATTCTCAATATAAATTGTTAATGCCCAACCATCTACCATACCTTCTCATTTTGTTGTTCTAGTACTTAGGTGATTCATACAATGTTGGGACTTCATGCAATAATGCTAGCCTCATTTCTCCTCCTCTCATCTACTTTTTTCATAAAAAAATATTGTTTTTAGTGTTTTTATAGGTTCTCCATCAAGAATATAAAGGTTCATATATGCTCTCTTCTCCTTTTTTTTTCTCTAATGGAAATTGATTGTAGATCTTTAACTTGTCATTGCCTTCCCATAGATGATCACATTCTAGCTCTCCTCCAACTCATTGATTGGGGAATATATACTCTCTAGCTTTGAGGTTGCCACTATCGCTGATATCTTATTTAATGACCTCTGATATCTTAATTATTTTATTTAATTTATGTAAGAAATATGAACAATGATCATGCATAAATCTATCATTATTAAGACAATGGTGATAATTTCTCTACTAATTTTTATCAAAAATGTAGTAAGAGTTTCTCATTTTCTCATAAAAAATGAATATTATAGACCATGACATTAGATAAAAATGTCCATATCATCAATGCGACAATCAGTATATTTCACGGCCTTTTATGCCATTTAGATTCTATAATCGCACAAACTGATTCCAAATTTTTGTATTATAAGTTTTGCAAATTTCAACCAATATATAGGTTGCAAATAATGACTATGAAGTACAAGTTATTTCTCTCATATTAATTGCATTGGATATATCAAGCAAAATTTTCTTTTTTATTATGCATTAAACTCATTTTAGTTGTTGATGCCATGCCACAAGTATTTTATTTTATTTATTTATTTATTTATTTTTTTGGAGGTTGGAGCTTCAAGCATGAGACCTTTTCTTAGAGAAGTAAATGGCCAACTATTAGATTACCATCTCATTACAATAAAATTGATTTATATATATATATATATATATATATATATATATATATTAATTCTCAATATGAAAAGTAATATAATGGGATTTCTAGAATTAATATTATTGGATTCAGCTCTTTCAATTATCTTGGCTATGATTTATTAATTTAAATTTATTTTTAATAAAAAAAATTGAAATAAATCTAGGTTAATTTCATGTACTTTTAGAACCATAGTTCAAGTGATATATGCGGCTAATTAATTAAGGGCATGTTTGAGCTGACTATAACTTTTTCAAAAGATGATTATAAAGTCATGATGAAAATAATTTCTTATAATAATATGGTAAGATTTATAAATATAACTATTTTTTCTTAAAAAAAAAAAGAGACAATAAGATTCTAACAGGCAATAATAAATTAAGAGTCCTTTTGAAACAGTTTGTCAGGATAAGCTGCTGATCCTGAAACGCGGTCCGTCGGGGTTGACTCGTGACTTGCGTTTAATGTAAAAATCCAAACGCAGTTTTAGATAAGCTGATGAAACACGTGAATCAAACGGTACGACAAAACGCCGCCCGCACTTATAAGCTGCCTCAAACAGTCCCTAAATTGCCATATAGAAGTAGGGGGACAGTCCGGAATCCAAAATAAATAAAAAACTACCCAAAACTCTTCTTAATTCCGACCTCTAACCTCGTGTTGAAAACGGTAAACTCTCCAAACTTAACGGTAAGTCGAAAAACCGCAATCCGCCGCCCCCCCCCCCCCTCCTCTACAACCCCCCCGCCGCCGCCGCCGCCTTCCTCGTATCCTCCGGCCACCTCCTTCCGCGGCGGCGCCTCCTCCTCCTCAACTGGCAGCCTCTCATACGCTACATTCGTGAACGAAGCCGATATAACTATCACCGGCCCCCTGGCAATCAACGTTCCCACTACACTCCCCCCGACCACCTGCCCTTGCTCTCCGGCGAGAAATACGGTAAGAGTGGTGGCGCCTGAAGGCGCCGGCGCCGGAAGAAAGGATCCCGAAAGAGATAAGATGTCGAAAAGACCGTGTAGA
The DNA here is from genome assembly GCF_001263595.1 of Phalaenopsis equestris. Lineage (NCBI taxonomy): Eukaryota > Viridiplantae > Streptophyta > Magnoliopsida > Asparagales > Orchidaceae > Phalaenopsis > Phalaenopsis equestris. The sequence goes on from NW_018164804.1 coordinate 172,203, forward strand.
GCGACCACTGCACCACCGGAGCCGCCGCCGGGCTGCCGGAGGTTGACGTTGGCGACTGTACCGCTCCCGCTGAGGACATAGATGCCGCACTGACGGCGGCGGGTGTAATTTGTGAGGATTTCAAAGATATCGCCGCCGGCGGAGATCTCGAAGATGTGTGCGCGGAAACAGTTGGCACTCTCGCGGGTGATGATGATGGGGGGTTTGGTTTTGTTCTTGGAGCCAGGCGGGCGTCCGCGGGGTCTTGAGGCCATGAGTTCGCCGGAGGAGATGAGGTCTAAGGCGGCGGAGAGGGAAGGGGTTTCGTCGGAGTTGTTGGGGGTGTTGGAGCCAGGCGGGCGTCCGCGGGGTCTTGAGGCCCTGAGTTCGCCGGAGGCGATGAGGTCTAAGGCGGCGGAGAGGGAAGGGGTTTCGTGGGGGTTGTTGGGGGTGGAGGAGGTGGGAGTGTAGGGGTGGAGGGGATGGTGAAGGGGGTGGGGGAAGTGGGAGGAGGTGCCGAGATCTAGGCCCGCCATGATTGAAGGAAATTAGGACGAGAAGATTGAGGAAAAGGTTGAATTTTTTTGTTTGATTTTTGGGAGATTTTCAGAAGGAAAAAATGGGTTTTGAAGTAAGGGGGAGAGGAGGAAGTCAGGAAAGGAGTAGGAGAGGGATAGATTTGGAGATGGGGAATGAGAGGAAGCTAGAGTGGATTGTAGAAAGAGGGAGAGGGAAGAGAAGAGTTCCCACACCAGAGCAGTGAAATAATAATAATAATAAATAATAGCCATACCAATTATATAAAAAATTGTTACATATTGAAATTCCAAATCCGCACATCAGCTACATGCACGAATAAAAAGTCTCACACTGATTAGGTGTAATACCGAAAAACAGTATTTAAGTCTTGGGCTACCTACCACCCTTAAGGGCTCTTTTGAAAGGTGACAAGTGGTATCAGAGCAGCTTACTGTCTGTCAGGTGTGTGGACTCTCCATGGTCAAGTGAGACCCTTGGTGGTGACCTCTCTTAAGAGCTCTTTTGGGAGGTGACAAGTAGTATTAGAGCAGATTACTGCCTGTCAGGTGTGTGGACTCTCCATGGTCCAGTGGGACTCTCGGTGGAGCTGATCGGTGATGATGACGTCACGTGATTGGGTGGAGGAGAATGTCACAGACAAAAAGTCTCACATCCCTGGGCTGCCCACCACCCCTAAGAGCTCTTTTGGGCAAGTGGTGTCAGAGCAGCTTACTGCCTGTCAGATGTGTGAACTATCCATGGTCCAGTGGAACCCTCGGTGGAGCCGATCCGTGACGAGGGCGTCACGTGATTGGATGAAAAAGAATGTCATGAACAAATAGTCCCACATCGGCTAGGTGAACGGCCGAAAAACAGTATTTAAGTATTGGGTTGCCCACCTATTTTAAGAGCTCTTTCGGGAGCTGACATTTAGCTGTTTAAAATAATATCTGTGAAATTAAAGAAATTATTATTTAAAAAATTACTGTAACTATTATAACAATTTGTTTTTGAAAAAACAGATTGTAACTTTCAGAAAGGTACCCGAGATAGACAGATCTCGTGAAAAAATGCAAAGCATATAAAAGTCAGTTTTACTAAATAGGAAAAACTACAGTGAAACACTACATCGCCATCGCATTGCCACCCCAAACACACACCCAGATGTAATTATGATATATTTATGATACTCATTTGAGCACACCTATCCTAAATATATCGTAAATACACCCACTCTGTTCATATATTATCAGTATATAATAATCTCTCTAACTGAAACGAATTCTATTTTATAAGCATAAAGTTTATAGTCATAGATTGGTTTGTTTTTCACAAACTAATAAACTGATTGAAGTACTCCTGTAGTATATTAAAATTGATTTTAATATAAAGCTTTCTCATGACAATTAATAACTCCATGGCATAATGATTATTGAGCTCCACATTATAAATCATAAGTCATCGAGCCTTCATGTTACGAAATTCTTGAACAGCTTCTTAATATTGAGGGCTGGCACCATCAACAAATTTTCTTCATATATATAATAATAATAATAATAATAATAATAATAATAATAATAATAATAATAATAAAACAACTTCATTTAGAAATATATTTGTTAATCCTTTTTGTTTGGATAATTGATTTTTTGATAATAATGTTTTATAATTTTCTAACTTGTAAATTTTTATATTAAATATCAAATATCGATTTTTTAATTTATTTTTATTAATCATATCCATATATAGATTAAGGCGGTATTTGGCTACGGCTTGGATTTCTGTTAAATAGGATTTATGAAATTCAAATAGATTAAGGCGGTATTTGGCTACGGCTTGGATTTACGTTAAATAGGATTTATGAAATTCAAATGAAATTGGATTTATCTAACCTCTGTAAATTCGTCTTGTAGTTGAATTTAATAAATCTAAATTTACGTTGTAAACTAAATGAAACACGACAGGATTTAAATTAAATTTATGGCTAAATCCAGTAAATAATATGTTACCAAACACCCTCTAAAAAAGTTATATTTTAAGGAAATTTCAATCGTAAGTATAACCAATTGAATAACTTATATTTTAACACCTAAACTTATTTTAATTTGAAACCAAATAAATCTAATTAAATGACTTAATTGAATGTAATAATATTTTTTTTTCTTATACAAATACCAAAATAAATAAATTAAACATATACATTACACATAGATTTAATTGAAATAGTCTTACTAACCTATATTTCTTATTATTCCATTTGCATTGAGTTTAAGTTCATGTCCCCTATTTCAATTTACATATCTTCACATTCAAACTAATTTAACCCTATAATATAGCAATATATTAACATATATTTTTAGATTAAAGAGGTGCACAAGCCCAACTACAAAGAAATGTATGGAAAGGAACCAAAAAAAGTGACAAATACTTTGATACAATAGATAAATTATTATATATATTTTTTCCATATGCATAAATCCACCAAAGTATTTATCAAGGCAATTACATACAGATCACCTGAAACTTACAATTTACAAATCAACCAACATATTTCATCCATTTTTCAAATTCCCACTAAGTACATATAGATCATCTGAAACTTACTATTTACAAATCAACCAACATATTTCATCCATTTTTCAAATTCTCACTTAAATATCAAAATTCATGCTAAAACATCAGACCATTTTTTTTCATTTTTATGAAATCCTCAATAGTTTGATCGTGGCAAACGTAAATATCATAAATATACCATGGTCTGTATATGTAAATATACCAGATTTATTATACAAATACATTTGAGCAAGCATGCATTTATTATCATTTACTTTATATGAAGATTTTGTTCATTTGATCATAAATCTCTATCAAATATGAGAAATTATTCCGTACGGACACCGCATGCAGAGATGCATGCGGTGTCCGATCTTCAGATGCATGCGGTGTCCGATCTTGGTGTCCGATCTTCACCGTCGATCACCGCAATCAAAATTTTAAAAAAAAAAGAGTTGAAAGTGGGCCCCACCAAAATGCATCATGGCGATCAATAGTGGAGAATGTGGAGTCCCTGTGGAATAATTTTTCTTCAGATATAGAGTTTTATCTCTCTCTCTCTATATATATATATATGAATGATTACTATATTATGTAGATTTTAACGTGATGGTGAAGTCTAACGCTAATACATGACAATTTATAAATATATAAATAGACTCCACTCATAACCATTTTTTTATAATGCTAATTTTGACTAAATATAATACAATAATTCTAATTAACTTCCTATTATTTTATGAAAATCATAAAATATGCCTCTAAACCACTAATGCGTATTATTTAATCAAATTCAAATTTAGATATTTGTTTTTTTCTCGGAATTATTGCAGACGCGAGTCATCATCAACGGCAGGGAAAAAAGTCTTTGTTAGGTAAATTAAAATAGAAAAGAGGAGCGTAGTTGGCCAAACACGCAGTAGATCCAGCTCGTTCTTAACCTATTAAAATATTAGGGTCAATCATATGATATTTTCATATAAATATATTCTTTTAATTCTTCAAATTGATAATAATTTAAGGAAATGTCATTTACATAACTATTCTCTTGCTGTACTTAAAATCATAAATGTGCCGCGAATCATATAAATTTTTATGTCAATTAGTTATTTAAGAGTCATTTAGAAATAAAGAATAAAAATAGTTTAAGAAAAAAAAATTAAACGGACATTGGAGAATAAAATCATGAAAAAAAACCTAAGTTCATAGATGGCTCAAACTCGACCTAAAAGATTAAGCGGGTCAAACCAGATCTGTCCTCACACTAACCCAAGCCTAGCCCGTATAACCTATTAATATAAGCTATATAGCTATTTGGGACAAAATCAAAGTGAAAATCAGGTCGATTTTGCGACAAATTCAAATAAATTTTGGGTTAGATAGGTCGAATTCGAGTAAAATTTTCGTTGGTAGGTCAACCCTAACCCGACTTAAGAAAATAATTGGGTTAAGAATCCTAGCCCTAGCACTGAGTTTTCGAGTTAGGATCATGTCGAGTAGATGTGTTGGGTCAATAAAATAATACCATCATGGCTCTGCCTAATTTTCTCCCTATATATTTTTAATATCTTTAATATATATATATAGAAAGATGGGCATTATATTGTTTTTTATGTAATTTGTTGGTGATCGTCGGTGCCTAAACATACAAAATCATGTTAACTCCAACTAATTAGCAGCATTTTCCAACCGTGTCAGTTAAATGTGAAAGAAAGCTAGCTTAAAGAAGGTCTAATTGAGATTGAAATTAAAATATAAATAATAATTCAGCAGTCGTCAACGCTTTTGAGATTTCAATCTGCATTTTTTTTCTATTTTCTTTCCTCAAAGTTTTTTTTCAAGCAAATGACTTTCATTATAAAATTAAAATTAAAAAAATAAAAGGTTGTACCTTAACTATATCTAATTACCTACTATGAAGGGATCAAACCAAATGTAACTCATGGAATTCAGCTCGTGGCTCGTTATGTTGGTTGTTAGGCCAGTTTGGATTGGAATTGAATCGAGTTTGATCCGACTTGAAGTCCAAATGAGCTGGCTCAGGTTTGAGTTTTATGGATTCATTCCAACTCAAGATTGGCTTGATCTGGCTCGAAATATAAACAGGATGGCTCGGATTGAGTTATTCGAATCAGTTTCATCTTGAAATTGGCTCGTAGCTCATTATATTTGACCATATCTCGAGTTGGTCAGTGAATGAGCTGAAAAAAATTTGATTCAAAGTTTTGGCTCATAGCTTGGGTAATTTATTTCAATCCGATCACATTCCGAGCTAAAATTCAAATAAATTTTCGAGCAATTAACAAACTTCAAGCTAAATTCATTGCCCTAGTTGAACTCTTTTTTTTTTTTTTCCATAAATTTTGTTGTTTAGGCAAAAGATTAGAAAATTTGAAAATTGAGAGAGAAGATCCCACTGAATTGATGGTGTTATTCATTTTCTCCTATTAAGAAGACCATTTAAGAACTCACAATAAAATGTCATATAAATAATATCAACATAGCTAATAGAAGGAAGGCATCAAAATAGGAGATATTAAAGTCATATAAACAATAAAGATGAGCTTGAGATGGTTGAGACTTTTGATGGAGTCATCTATAAAGCCTACAACTTACACAAGAGTTGAGGCCCTAAGAAGGATTTCAAAGGTCAAATTAAAAATTGACTTTGAAGGAATAAAATGATTAAAAGTGATCTGATAGAATGTCTATAATGTATAGTATGAGTATGAGGGAGAGGTTCTTTCATTACTATAATGTGTCATGTTTACAATAAGTAGAATATGGTGGAATGCAACACATCTCAAATTTGAGACTAATTTCATACAACCCTAATTTGCATCTACTAAACACTTAATATTTTGTGATGCATCATGTGATTTATATTGCATTTAAAATTTTTCACAACATTTACTTTGGGTTTCTGCAGACATTTGTAAGCAATTAAATAAAGCACAATGTAGCACTTTAATAAAGTAATCAAACTATGAGTCATGCCACAATAGAAATCAATTTATCTGAGTGCATTTTTTAGAGTGTTTTTAAGTTTCCTCCCATTAATCCAATGAATAACCAGACTACATTATGTTTAAGACTTGTATAGCCCAACATGCCACCATCAATGATAAGCTCGTGATGTTTGATATTGAGCCGGCTCGGTTTGAAATTGAATCGACTTTGATTTGACTTGAAATCGAAATGAGCTGGCTCAAGTTTGAGCTATTTGGATTCGTTTCAACTCAGAATCAGCTCAATCCAGCTCGTAATCGAAACAAGATGGTTGAGATTGAGTTATTTGGATCCATTATAGCTTGAAATCGGCTTGTAGCTCGTTATATTTGGATTATTTTTAGCATTGTATATATTTTTTACTTGAAGTCAAACTGATCGACTCGACAAGAAAAACTCAATGTTACCAAAATTGGTTCAATCCAAACCAAATTAAACTTAGATCAAGCCATCAAATTGTTTTTGGATATTTTATGAACACATTTGAAAGATAAAATAAATAACAATTCTGAAGAGTCTATAGTCAAATTGAACATTTTGACAAGATGAATCCAACGAGCTCAAGATTAATCAATTTCGACATCATTAAGACACTCAAACATTCATGAAATGTAATCTGGTCGATGGAAGCCCTCAGAGTTGTCTGATCAAAGTGATTCATTCATATTTCTACATTAATTGCACCCAGAACATTATAAATAAAGTCTCATCTCTCTAATTAGAGGAAGAAGAAAGCTTGGGGCATGAGAAAAAACTTGAGCTTTGAGAAGAAATTGAATTCCAACACCACTTATGTTGTCGTCGACCACCGTTGAAATCACCGATCACCATCAAACACATTTGCAGCCGTCAACTACCACCGACCGCCATCGACTTCTTCATCGACCACAACCAACAACCGTTGACCAACACCGATCAGACGCTGCCAATCACTATTGGCCTGCACTCGTTCATGACAAAAAATTATCTATTAGTCGATGTTTTAACTTGAGAAATCTAATAAACTTTTCTCAACTGTGGGACAAGTGATTGTAAATATAATTTTCATTTTTTAGTAGAACTTTTTAGTTAGATCAAATCTCGTGAATTTTTCTCTTATTAGTTGTTTTTTGCTTTTTTGAGTGTGTGTTAAATTTGTAACAATAATTTGTTAATTTAATGCATACATTAATACACACGGATACTCATTAAAAAATTCTTCGCTTCTCTCAGTGGGAAGGCTGGTCACGTGCGGGCAGCCAGTCAAACTGGACGCTGTCAGCCACGTGTCTTCCGTCACTTTCGAAAGGGAATCAGTCAGACGCTGCCCTTAAAAACCGGGCATTCCGGTCAATGATCAGATCAAGTTCGGTGGATGCTTTGGGCAGATTAATAATAGTCTAGTTCTTCTTTTAATTTTCTTAATTTTTTTTCTTGCAAAATAATGGATCCACCGTTGATATAATAATCCTTCGGCAGATTACGGCATACGCATAGAAAATCTCCTGCGGGCGGTCGTTAGTAGCGTTATAAACCCCACTGCGCCCGCCGTTACCGTCTACGTCCAAAGA
>NW_018164804.1:183867-184926 GCF_001263595.1 Phalaenopsis equestris
GTCTCTCTCAGAGATAATATATATATATATATATATATATATATATATATGAGGAATTAATTTAAAATTATTTATGATACAAAAAATTCAGAGTAGAATATCCATCTTTTTTTTTCCTATGAATATTATCTTATAAATTGGGGACAAGTTCTATAACTCATACATAAAAGATTGGCCCATTCTAAACCAGATAAGCATAGTCACAGGCCATTTATGATGGGCCGCCGTTTTAGATTTGAAATATTTGTGAGTGTAGATTGTCAGAGCCCATGATACGAGCCTCAAGTCATCCTCATGTGTCTAATCACTCGATGCCGCAACACAAGGCAGATGCACTCAGGTGAGATCGAACTCATGAACCCAGAGGACTTACGCAAGTATACACCACCATATAGTCACGACGAGCGGCACGTGTGTGTATGTATGTGAATGTATATGTGTGTATGTGTGTGTTTAATTTTTTTTTTTATTGGAAGAAAATAGTTTTAAACTATTTAATTTCTTAACTTTAAATTTAAATTTATTTATGTTATAATTCATAACATGAACAACGATGATGATAATGCTAATACTAATAACTAAAACAACAATAAAGAGTGAGATTCTATTTATAAAATTTTGATAGGTGCATTTTAATAAATTTAGCCAAAGATTTCAAAACAATCTATTAGACTATCCGTGTTCATTCCTTTGATAATATATTACTCTTTCAACATTTAACTCTCGCAATGACCTCGGAAATGAATGGCTACGAGTTTGTTGGCTTCCTTTCATCATGCCGCTTGATTCAACTCTAAGCATGCAAAATTTGAAGGCTGTTTATTGTTGTTAGATTTGTCTAATTTGCTATGCCTATAGTTCAAATTTTCCATGTTCCAACACATGTAATATTGGAGATTTGTGCAAAATAGATTTTCTTATTAAGATATTAAATAATTGTCCTTGCATTTTATTTTCATTTTGTGATATAATTTTTGTTAATGGTGTTATATTGCTTAATTATATACCAATTTTAAAATAATTAAAATTAATATTTAAGCTCATATATATATATATATA
>NW_018164804.1:185546-202051 GCF_001263595.1 Phalaenopsis equestris
ATTTATATATATTATTTATAAATAGTAATATCTCATAAATATCTGACAATCGTTTTATAAGATTTTTCGAGCTATAATATAAAAGATTCGTAGTCCAAATTAAATATTAATTTAATATTTTGGTGAGATTGCTAATTTATTTTTATCTAATTTATGTGTGTTTTTGCGTGAGGGGGCTTAGAGGAACCTATTTGTACTATATATATATTCTATTCTTTCATATGGTTAAATATATATGTGATTTATAATTTCTTTGAATATGTCTTTGAAAGTTAAATATCATATGAACTGGATTTTGACCAAAGTTATCTGCGCTTTGAATATCGAAGGTCGTTGGTTGTACTCTTTATCTTTACAATATATTAATTTTATTTAGTAAAAAATGCCCATTTCCACCTGGCTCTTCGGACTATCTCCATAATATTGTTTTAGTTCTAAAACATATAGAAATGTCAAAATAGTCCCTGATTATTTTAAAATTGAGCTCTAATAATTCCATGAGAACTATTTTATTCATAATCTAAAAAACATGTGAATTTTTTTTATCATCTCTATAAGTTCTGAGATTAAAATGATCCATATAAATAATCAGAGGCTATTTTGCCAATTTACTCATTAAGTTTTTATCCTTTCATGCTGATTTTATCAAATCTATATAAAAAAAAGAAAGTTTACATCGGTCACATAAATATGTGCTCTTTGTTTTCATTAGTAATTTTCATGATAAATATATTAGGAGAAATTTTAACTAAAAATTTTATTTACAGTTTGATACAATTTTTTAGTAATATTGTAATTTCCAAAAAGGAAATACAAAATAAAATTTGAGAGACTACATGTGGAAAAATATTACATCAGGACTCCGCACGAGCTCACTCCGCACGTAGAGCTCGTGCGGAGTACAATGAAATCACGCCACAGAGGAATATTCTCGGTAACACGGGGGAATATTCCCCGTGTTTTTCAGGTGTTATTGTATACATGTGTTATTGTGTTCTGAGAATATTCCTGATATTATAATAACACAATAACATATAATTAACCCTTGAAGAACACACAATAACATGTGAATAACAGAGGAGGAATATTCTCCTGTGTTACCGGACCGATTTTTTTTTCTCACCATCACGTGTGTGACGTGATTTCATTGGACTCCGCACATAACTCTACGTGCGGAGTTGTGATGTAATATCTTTTCCCATATGTGATAAGAATTTTTATTTGTTCACCTTTACAGTTAAGCGCTCATGTAGCATACGTAATTCTACATGCGGAGTCCTGATGTAATATTTTTTCCTATATGTGATGAGAATTTTTATTTGTTCACCTTTACAGTTAAGTGCTCATGTAGCAAACGTTTTTATTTAACTTTTATGACAAATAAGATATTTTTGTCTTTTAAATCACTCTATCTTTTGTTTTAATAATTTTTTAATCGGAAGATCTGCATATACGCCAGTCATATTCTATGTATTTACATATCTAACATTTAAAATTCAAATTTTACGTATATACCACCTATGCATGCAAAAGCGTCATTTTTGATGTAATATGAAAGATGTACGTGATGTAATTGTACAAAACTGAGTTTAAATGTTAATATATATATAAATACATAGGAATTGGGCGGTCTGTATGTAAATGCTCCTTCGAAAAAAATAAAAAACAGCTCCTCTTTTATGATGTAGTGCATTTTGCCGTGAAACCTCCTTCATTAGCGACCATCTCCCCTATTAGTTTGTAATTTCACTATTTGTTTTGGTGTGCCATGTAATATTAGAGATTTGAAATAAGATATAACATAAAAACGTCACTTTACTAACAATTTATTTTGCCCATATCATAATGTTTGTTGGCATATTATTGTTTGTGTATAGATGGAGTTCTCTAATAAGGTATCATCATCACATCTAGTAAATGAAATTGCAAAAGCTAATTGGTCACATTGAGATCCAACTAAATTATGTGAAGTTAGGGGAAGGGTGGATATGTGCTTTCCTTATGTGTTATTGATCAAACAAAGAAGAGTGCTAAAGAGTACTCTTGGATTTGTTGAGGAAGCGATGAACGTGGGAATAACTTGTAGACTAAAGTTTATAGTAACAGAAAATCACAAGCAACATTTTGCATTTAAGAGTCGACAACCATTGATAAATAAATTATTGAATTAACTTTATAACAATTATTTAGTCTATTTTTAGATGTTCAATACCATAATATTAACTATAGAGGACAATCTTTTAGATTATTTGATGTTTGGAGCTCTGCATATCCATGACTAGTTAATGGATTGATAATCATTAGGATAAAGGCTAAGGTGTCTCAATTATAAATAATTGGACCTAGAGAATGGAATATATATTAAGTGACAAAGAACCATCGTAAATAATATTATTTTTTTGTTAATGGTCAGCGTTCTGTGCCATGGCTTCAACAAATTTATAGAGCTCATGTTGAAGTAAGGGAATGAGAAAAACATTAGCTTTGTCTCTTCTCAAAAATTGATTTTTCCTAAATCTATCTCTTGAGAATTAATTTGAATGACATTTAAAAAAGATTCAAGAAAACCAATTTTTAGTAAGATCCTTAAATGTGTGAATCTTATTCAAACAAGAATTTGATGAGAGATTAACTTAAAATTTTTAAATTAAGCTTATTTTGATAATATCATTTAAGAGCCTTCAACTAATAATTTATTTTTCTGTAAAGAGGCTGTTTAATCCTTAATATATAAAAATTTGAAAAATAATTATTGTGGGTTTAGCAATGATACAAAGAAAATTCTCACAAATTGCATAGCTAGAAAAAATGATTCAACTAAATGAAGAGAGAAGTACTAACCATGCACTTCTCCCTTAAGTCCATTAAAATGCATCCAACAATCTAAAAAACATAACATTTGGGATCAAATATATAGAGGAGGTTTACTTTGGTCTATATAATGACAATAGAGACTAACAATAGGTGGAGCAATATGCTAAGGACACATTGCGCTTAACCTAGCCCTAAAAGCAAAGGGGGTGACAACAAATGAAATTTGTAAAGAAGCACTAAGAAAGACTATTTGGTGGCAACAATGACGGGATCATATGTACAAGGACAACCCTAGAAGGCACCCTAGAAAAGTCATTACAAGAATTTGAAAGGTAATGGAAGGCAACACCAAGAGATGTTGGCATCAAAAAGTTAATTGTGTGACAAATGCAACAAAAGATCAACAACAGAAAAAATTGTTATGGGTTGGTAGGGAGTGTTATTTATTTTAGTCTATTGATGCCAACACCATGCAAGGGCATCAAGGCTACAAAAATTTGAGAACATCAAATAAAAAAAGAATTAGATAATAATATTACCACAAAACATAAACATATATAATAAGGACCAACTATACCCTTTAAAAGTCCCCCACTTTCCTTTTTTTTTTTTTTTTTTTTTTTTTTTTTTTAAGGTCCGGTGAGCCATATCCTACTGGAAAGTATTGCGTCCAACGTTCAGACTCCAATAACATAACACCATGTGGTAGGACCCCACTTTTATATATAAAAAAAAGGAAAATTTGCTCGTGAAAATTCTCCTGTGTATGACCCAAACACGACCCAATTAATTATTACTCTTAAGGGCATAATATTTACTACGTGTGACCTGACAGAAAAATGGTATACAGGAGCTGGAATAAAAAATTAGTTTTAGAACTCTCAAGAGGAGAAATTTTGAAGATGAAGAAGATCTGCGACGACGATGGATAACGAATAACATACTGGTGACATTTAATTTTAAATCCTTCGGTAATTACTTCCCAATTTAGAAAGCATATAAAATTGTATTTTACCACTGAAGTAAAGTTAGGGGTATCAGATGATAGGTGATATATGCTAAGTAAAAAAACTTTTGTTGGGTTTCTTCATTAATATATTGTATATATGAAGTAAGAAATCATTAAATCTCGTCTATTAGTTTTCATGGGTTGTTTGTTGAGGAAACTTTATATAGGGGCGCATAGCATGATAATATGTTATTCCCATGAAGTTAAAAAAATTCTAAAGCAAGTTGTTCTAATTTTCCATGAAAAAGCGCAATATAACTCACATAATGTACCAGGTCAAGGATCCACTTAAGCAAGCACACAATACACATCACAAAAATTTACGAATTACATCTTTAGTCCAAAAAAATTATAAATAAACCTCACATAATATTGAATAATTAGCATTTTTCACATTTGTAAGAGTCATAATTCCGACATTTGCTTCATTGAAAAGACAATACACAACATACAAAAGGATAATTTACTCGATATTTTCTAATTTTTCTTAAGATTGTCAACCCAAATTTTCATGAGGATAACTCTTCACCTAATATTGCATAATTAGCATGTCTTACTTTCCTCGATGTCTTAAACCAGACATCTTCTTCAGTGAAAAGACATTTCACAGCAAATACCTCAGTAGGTGCCCAGAGAGTTTACTCAAAATTTTCAAAGTTTTTTTAAATATAGAAAGGAAAAACTTAATGAGGATAACTCATTATGTAGACATAAATATGTTATAATTAGCCAATACCATTGAATAGCCCCAAATAATGATTCAAGTGAAGTGCACGGTTCATACACAACATGTAAACTGCTAATATTTCACTATTCAGGCTAGATTTTTCGAACATAAATGATTTAATTTTTCACCAATAACACAATATAGCTAACATAATACACTAATTCACAGATCCACTTCATCAAGCTCACAATACACAACAAAAAAATTGATAAATTACATCTTAAATCCAATCAATTCATGAATAAACCTCACATAATATTGCATAATTAACATTTTTAGATTCTTCACGGTCTTAAATTAGACATCTTCTTCAGTGAGAAGACTATTCACAACATGTAGCAGGATAACCCACTAATTTTAATCAAACTTTTTCTTAAAACTGCCAACCCAAAATTTCATAGTGATAACTCATTACTACACTATGAAGCTCAATATAGAGTTTTCTCCTCAACAAAGAACCAATAGAAATGAATGGATAAGATTCAATCATAAATTTGATTTTATCCTTCGTACATACAATATATTAATGAAGAAACTCAACATAACCTTTTAAAGTAAGCATGCATCAGTTATCTCATAACCCTATGTAATCACTTTACTACAGTGCACAACTTATACACAACATGTAAAATGTAAAATTTTTTTGTCTTTAGCAAAAATATTCAAAAGAAACTGGTCCTATTTTTTCATGAAAAACATCATACAAGTCAATCCATAAATAAAGGCATTGTTTTAGCAAGAACTCAACGCACATTAGGAAAATTTATGAAATATAATATGTCGACATTGTTATAGCAATTAATAAGGCTTACACTTATGGGTTTTTTTCAATCACACCATTTAAAATTAAAAATCTTCTATTTTAATACAATAAAAATAATAGATAACTTAATATATGAAATTACATTTATTCTTCCAACAGATGCCAAATGAGTATACAAAATAATTTCCTCACACATCAAAATACCCAAATGAAAAACAACAATTTTAAATATAATTTGAAATGTTACGTAAGATTTCTCTCAAATAATAAATGTTGTACTCCTGTCTATAATAGAATTTACTCCTGGAGTAAGAAAATTTCTATACTTTAACATCTTAAATTTTAATTGTCTTTCTTACCGTTGCTAATGACATCCCAATGCAATGTCGACAAAAAACTTTGGCTAACTGAAGTAACTATGTCGAAAACGTCTGCTAGCCTTAAAGCCTTCACGTCTTGCAATCCTATTTGCCCGAGCTAGAAGTTGACCGGATAAAAATGGAGACGGATGAGTTTTCTTTGTGCGAAATCCCTCTCTGTGCATCAAAACTCTGCTCGATAAATGGGAATGAGAACATCATAAACTGTACCAAAAAAAAAAAAAAAAAGGAAAGACAGAAAAGCCTCGCGGTAATATAAAAATTACACGGCTCTGGCCAGGACCGGGTCATATAGAGGCGAATTTTACGCGAGCGATTTTTTCTGCTTATTTTACATGAAAGTTGGTCTTGCTCACGTGACATTATCTTATTGGCGTCCAGACGTAAAAGAAATCCCAAATGCCGGACATAATATTTTTCCTGTCCTACATAGTTGGAACCACATGCCTTTTAGGTTGGAAAGATAAGTATCCACCAACGAAACTCCATGGTTAAACTAATTTTATTTTTCTTTGATAAATAAAACAGAAACAACCACTATCAGACGTCGTATGATAACATTTTAAGCATTTAAAAATAGATATTAAACTTGACTCATCCCACTTAAATCAATCTTCAAAATATGCCTAAAAAGTATTATTAAAAAAATGTTTTTTTATTAAAAAAATTCCTCATAAATTTTTTGTTCCCCAGCTCCCATCTCCCATTTGCTTCTTCCTTCTCCCACTTGCCTCTCCAAAAGGTTGCAAACAAGGCACCAAAAACTCAGCCGGCGCTTATGACGACACAAGCATGCACATTTACTTACGTACATAGCTAACCTTATTCTAATCAACTCTCATTTCTTTAATCCCTAACCATCTCTCTCCTCCCTCTTTAACTAAACTCCAAAAGCATCACAACATAACTAGTGTTAAACTCCAAGTTACCCCTCTTTGTAACTATCCTACTTCTCTAAACCCTAAAATTGGTTTCCTCCCTCTATATAAGCCAAGAACAATCCCTAAACATTAATCTACACAGATATATGTATATGCATATATATAAATATATACAAAATATCCATGACGACAACTCGTGAACTTGGTCTATTCCCTTTGACACGGCTCAAAAGACAACAAGAGGAGAATCATCTTCTTCATCAACATCCCCATCAACCCCAGAAGAAGCAGAAGATGATGATCATGCCCAGCTTTGCACGACCTCCTAGCAAAGACGTCGTCTTTGCCGCCGGCGATGATGACGGTGATTCATGGGAGGTAAAGGCCTTCGCGGATGACACCAATAACATTTTAGGGACCACCTGGCCGCCTAGGTTCTACGCCTGCAGTTTCTGCAGGCGTGAGTTCCGGTCGGCACAGGCGCTGGGTGGACACATGAACGTTCATCGCCGTGAACGCATTCGAGCTCAGGCGCAGCAAAGGCACACGCCACCTCCGGTTATATTTACGGAAGTGGCGGCAGGTAGCGGCGGTAAATTTTGCTTTGTCTGCCCCGTGGTGGCAGGGCCTCGGCAGGCCCGGCCATCAACCAAGGACTCATCATCTTCTTCCACCTTCTTCTCTTTGTCATCATCTTCTCATAATAATGTTGGCACAATTAGCTTTGGTGCAACAGCATCTGATTTCTCTTTGGTCAAAACGAGCAGTGATGATCGCTGTAATGAAGATGAGAACGGAGAGGAGGAACTGATAGTTGAAGAGGTGGATTTGGAGCTTCGGCTTGGTTGGTGATTAGGATAAATTTTGATTTGAGCTTTATACTATGTACCTATGCATATATATATATTGTTATTATATGCGTATGTACAGTTAATTATATGAGGTGTTGTTTTATTTCATTTTATTTTATTTGGTTAGCTTTGATTGAAGAAAGATATGCGGTACAAGTGAATTTTTATGTATGAGTGAATCAGTATAATTTGATTTGAAAACTGGAAATTTTTATGAAAGATATTTTGCAAAGTTTGTAGCCTACAAAAATGATGAGCGATTTATTTCATGATTGGGTGTGATAAGAGTTTCCTCATTTGGTCTTAGTTATGAGTAATGAATGAGATTATGAGCAACTAAATCGATTGTGTTTATTGAAAACATTGCAGTAGTTGGTAAATCTGAAACCTAGGTTGAGACAGAGAAGAATTGAGACAAAAAAAGGGAAATAATAATCTGTACTTTTATTTCATTATCTTTACCTGTGTCGATTATATATACAAAAGTCAGCTTTTAGTAGTAGACTGACATAATACATTGATATACAATGCCTTAGCTACTGTGTAGATAAACAATGTCTACTACTCCCTTTCAAGATATGTTGTGAATGCCTTTAAAATATTCCATCTTGGATGATAAGAGAATTTATGATAGGTTGTGGTAATGATTTGGTGAAAAGATCATTGAGTGAATGGAGCAACATAAGTTCGATGAGGTTGGTGGCAATTCTGTCTCGAGCAAAATGACAACTGATCTTTGTGTGCTTGGTCATTTCATGAAATATTGGATTTGTTAAAGTGTGAATGGATGTTTGATTATCATAGAAAAGTAGCATTGGAGATTGTGTAGTGACATCATTGTCTTCTGGAAGTTGGAAGGTGGTTGTGAAGGGTTGATTTTCAGCTTCAACTGAAGATCGTGATATTTTGTGTTGCCTCTTTACATTCCATGAAATAAGAGAGTTACCTAAAAAGATGCAAAAAGCAGTAACAGATTTTTAGGTGATTGGGCATGATCCCCAATCAACATCAGAAAATGCTCTGAGTTGAAAGAAAGGAGTAGCAGCAAAAAAAAATTGTCCTTATCGGGCTATAAATTTTAGACAGAATAGAAGATATTGTGCAATTGCCGTATGCATGCATCTGGGTTATGCTAAGAAATGACTTAGTTTGTGAACAACTATAGTAATATCAGGTCATGATGATTTTAAATATAGAAGATGACTAAGTAAGCATATATATGATGAAGGATCAATGAGCATTGGTGTCATTAAGTTTATTATCAGGATCCATGGAGTGTGTTTGTTTCAATTTAATGGGAGGTAAACCGGTATCTTCAAATAATTTAAGAGTGTAGTGGCATTGTGATATAACTAGCTAGTTCATTGTTAAACAGAGTAACTTCATGAGTAAGGAAATACTCAAGTTCTTCAAGGACTTTTATTTGAAATTAGGTATGAATATTGGATTTTGTTTATGTTTCTTTTTTCATTTTTATTTTTTTAAGGAGTTGCCGGTTTTTTCATCGTCGTATAATTCCCTTTCTGAACAAGTCTCTCTTCTGAATCATAAGAATGATCTGAAGAAGAAATGAAACGGAAAATGGACATACAACGAACAAGACAAATAAAGAGCAAGAAAAACATGGAGAACTTATTTGCGATAAACATCGCAAGGATTGATCAAGTATACCTGCCCAAACAAGATCGGGCGGATGCACCTTGGACCAATATCCGCGAAAGAATACATATATAGACTATCCATATCTAGAAATTCAGGCGTGTTTGCCTATCTTATGGTTGAGAGTGCTCCCAAGGGGATGCATTCCACTTGGTTTATTACACATTGGGAGTTGCCTCATAATACTCTTGATCTAAAGAATTTTTGCTTATCTTATTAGTAAAAACAAGCACAGGGCTATCAGATGATGATTTTTTAGCATGGGAAAGTTCCAATGCATTCAAAGCTCTCACTAAGCCATGGGGTGGAGAGTGAGTCTCTTGTGGTCCCCGCATGGGAAAAAGATGCATCGACATACGAAACCTGCGAAATAACTAAATCATTATAACAGATATTCCCGATACATCAAGGCACATCTAGTCCATAAGAGCAGAATACAAATCGTTATATCCCAAATGGGTGATAACTTATCGGTAATCAGGGCATTGAGATGATATCAACAAAGGAAAAGGGAAAGAAAGGACTCAATAGTGGTAGTTAAAGGAATGAAGAATCAATCCATTAAAGGTAGAGGTAGTCAAATCTGGGAACCACAGGCCCGTCATCCCAAGCTGCTAGAGCTCTAAGTCAACCTGATGGTGAAGTAGTCAACCAAATGTGTCTTGAGATCCTCAATCAACAATCTGTGAATTGTGACGTTCACGGGAACCTCATTAGCCCAAAGGTCAAATGAACGAAACTCTATCCTATGACTGTCAGGTAGAGCTCCAAGAGGTCGGATTACACCCGCAAAAATGGTAAGGATGTTGCTGGAAAGGAAAGAAAGGGAGGTTCAGCTATAAATTTGGAAACACTCCGATAAAAAGATGCACCTTGTTTGGGTCGGGGAGTCATCTAATAACCTAAGCAGAAATTTATGCTAGGCCAGTTGGGTTGAAGAAGCACGGAGGCTTCTCCTCGATACATGCAAACGATGCAGTTGTCTTTTCAAGTCTTAAGCATGGAAGCCTTATTAGTATGACTTGGGATATGCCCATGCTAGGCAATCCGTTTTAAATCAAGCCTAAAGACCATGCAGGAAAGTAAGAGAAATATTTTAAAATATTGAATCTTTTAATTTTAAATTTTAATTAGTCTTGAAATTTTGATTAGGATTTTTTTTAATTAGAAAATTTGTAATTTTGAGGTCATTGGAAGAGACTAAATTATAAATTTAGTAACATCCCACACAAACCAGAAAGAAATAGGGAAGCCAATCCAAGCATACAATCATGCAGGAAAGACGATAAAACAAGTCAAATATATAAAAAGACCGGTGTCTCAGGGTTGTCCACATATCCCATGGCTAGGCACCAAACCAACAGTGACATCACAAATTTGGCCAATTAAAAGGAGTATGGACGGGTCAACCGATATCATTTGACCAATTGAATTACTGAGCAATCGATTGAGTCAGATGATACCGTGTAGCTGGTCAAACTCGCCTTCTTTGGGTGACCAAAACCCACAATACCTAGCAAGATCTACTCCTAAGGTCAACTAAGAAAGAAAATGCAAAGGGTTTGAGAAGTCACGACGGTTGATCGAAGCTTTTCTTCTTATAGGAGAAATCTCTCCTTATCGTAGAGTCGTCATAGATGGAGAAGATGACCGGATTTCTTCTCCCAAGTGATGAAGAAGCTCTCCTCATCATCTTGCCGGAGTGTCACCAGAGACAAGGAAGATGACCAACAAAGTAGAGGAGAGATCAAGAAAATGAAGGAAAAGGTTTGACTTAGCTTCTCCTTGAAGAAAATGATGGAATCCCTGAAGAAATCTCCGTAGAAACTCTTGAATTTCCTCCTTGCTCCAACACTCCTCTCCAACAACAATGGTGGTTGATCCCTACAAATGAGCCACCTCCCCTTGGTTAAATAGCCCTGAGTAAAAGATCCAAGGGGTCTAAGTCGTTTTCTCAAACTAGAATGACCCCAAAATATCTCTCATACAATATTTAGGGAAGAACCAGACAAAAGGATATGGCCCACCAGTCATGGTCGCTTGCCGAAAGGAATCTGGGACCAGAGGTCCAAAATTCACGAACTGGTCCTGACGACGTAGCCACACTGGGCTTAGGCATTGTCAGTCCACTATTCAGGGCATCATGAAAAGACGGCTGGTGTGGCCATGCCCAAGGGCCAACGTAATTACTCTGGACGCTCTATCTTAAGGTGTGACTACACTCGAAGAGCTTTTTGGGTTATTTTAGGTGGACTTGGAGTGGCTACACCGGGTTTAGGCGTGGCCTTTTTTAAATTAGGCGTGGTCACACTAGACCCCAAAAATTTTAGGCTTCTAAAAAGCTCACAATGGGGTTCCGGGCCTCGTGGGACCTCCAAAGGATCACATGTGAGTAGGTCACAATTCTTGGACCTCCGTAGGGACTTTAAATGTGTCTCAAAAGAGTTCGAGATGCTGAATTGTCCACATATCATCGAGCAGAGCGGTTCTAACAGGAAATTCATCTACCTGAGCTTTGGACTTATGGTCCGAACTTGATGTGGGGTTCTTTAGTTGATGGTCTCCGTTTGGAAATGCCCATATCAGCAGGATACGACCCAGTGTCATAGGAATGAACATCAACATGGAGGGTACCGGAGGCAATGTCGGCTTGGCCATGATCAACTTGGGGCACGACTATGGCAGTGTAGACCTCAATTACAGTGTTGTGCACTCTGCGAGAATGTCCCATGCATATAACATCAAAAAATGGATGCCAACGTATTTTAGAGATGCATAAATATTGGATTTTAGAGATGCAATTAAGTATGGACAGGAACCCGTGATAATAATGGCAACCGTATAAACCGATGATGCAATAAAAGTGGGTCATGTGCCTTTTGTGAAGAGTAGGTAATTGGATTTGGATTGTGTGAATCCAAGATGGATTAATGATGTAGTAAGCTTGGAGTAACATTGTATAGAAACTTGTTTGAGCTCATATATGAATTTGTGGAGTTTGCAAACAAGCCTTCAAGGATAAATATGGTGTGCTCCCACAATTGTTTTGTAGCAATCATTTAATTCTAGAATGAATTTCCCAAAATTTTCAATTACACTTGAAATCTTTGATTTAGAGTCATGAATTTGAAGCCAGGTATTGTCTTTTTTAGTGTTGATGGATAAATATCATCAGGAAATTTGGTTTGATAAATTTATTGAATCGGGCTCTAATTATTGTAAGCATGAATATTTTTGAATTTTTTTCTTTTTGTTATGATGTATTAAGCCTATAATCAATTAAAACTCAAAAGGGCTGAGATTATGTGGGACAAAAATACTCTTGAGAAGAATATTGATAAATTTTTGGATGAGCTATTCTTATTGGAAAATTATTCTAATATGTCAGGACTTCTAATGTAGAGAACCATTCAGAGTCCAATGAAATCACTCCACATGGCGGTGACAGAGAAAATAAAATAAAATCAACCCGATAACACAAGGGAATATTCCTCATGTGTTATTCATGTGTTATTCATGTATTATTGTGTGTTATTTAAGTGTTATTAATGTGTTATTGTGTTAGTATAACATCAGGAATATTCTCAGAACACAATAACACCTGAATAACATACAATAACACCTGAATAGCACGGAATAACATGGGAGGAATATT
Organism: Phalaenopsis equestris; assembly: GCF_001263595.1. Taxonomy (NCBI): domain Eukaryota; kingdom Viridiplantae; phylum Streptophyta; class Magnoliopsida; order Asparagales; family Orchidaceae; genus Phalaenopsis; species Phalaenopsis equestris. The sequence continues at coordinate 198,286 of NW_018164804.1, forward strand.
CTCCTGTGTTATTTATTTATTTTTCTGTCACCGCCAAGTGGCGTGATTTCATTGGACTCCAAATGGTTCTCTATGTTTAGAAGTTTTGAGAGAATAATTTTCCATTCTTATCAAGCTTTGATCATGTTGAATGAATTTTAACGTTATTAAATATATTGTATGATAAATGTAATACGTGACTACAAAATTAATTTTTATATTTAAATCATTTTAGAATAAATCAAATAATTTAATAAGATATACTATCTTTTTTTTTTTCAAGGAATATCTTATCTTATAATATCTAGTACAGGCCATACGCCTAACTATTAATTTCAGTCATTTTGAATATAAATTGAACTATTTTAGATTTCTCAACAACTAAGTTGAACTGACCAAACAGAACACACAGCTGAATTTATCTGAGTTTGAATAAAAATCAAATTCAATTATATTTCATAATTTTATTGTTTTTCTAAAGAAATGGTCAGACTATTATACGAGTCTCCAATCATTATGTTTTTCTAAAGAAATGGTCAGACTATTATACGAGACTCCAACCATTACTAATGTGTCTAACAATTCGAGTACCACCTCCTTAAGGTCAACAGTATCAGAGGGGATTATAACCCCAGACCGAGATACGCGACACAGTTATATTGCATAATTAATTGTGTATTTAATTTTATATTTAAATGGGGAGTCGATCAAAGTTTGCTAAACTATTTTGACTTGTGCGACAGCTAATCTCCAACAAAGTAGATATATTATTTGTTATATGGCATTTATCTTGAATTAATCCGCACTTTTTTCTACTTATTGTTGCCTCTGCCTTGTGCTGGAAATTTGCTATGGAAATAATTTTTTAGTATTTAATTCATTTAATATAGTTTTATCTAGTCTTGTTGAAGTCAAAAGAATACGTTTAAAAATATGTAGGTGAAAAGGGTGGGCTATTTAGTAGATTAACTAAAACAAAACCTAACCTCATTGTTGGTGACTATATAATGTCAACAAATGACATAAGATTAAGAATACTGATAAAGCTTGAAGTTAAAGCATGATTGTGGTACTATACATAAACATGGCCATAGACATAAACACAAACTTTCTTTTGAGTATTTTAAATATGGAATTTAATACGTTGAATGGATCCCACATGCTTGATATCGGAGTTAACCCAAATAATAAGAGGAAAAATATATGTTATTGTTGAAAGTAAATAAGATGTTACAACCAACACACTTGAAAGAGAAAATATAACATCTGACACGAAAAACACAATTAGAATGTATTACAAGGATGGCGGTGTTTGTCCATGAGGGTTTGGAAAGGTAGTGCATGGGTGAAAAGGCGGTAGGCAAATAGAAAAAAATAAGGTCGTTGTTTCCCTGATGCCGAACAACAAATAAATAGTGGGGAGTGGTGTGGGAGGGCTGCTCGGGGTGATAGCAGCAAAGATGGAGGGCAAAAATGGTGGCGACAGTAAAAAGGAGGAATGGATAGTAGTGAAACAACTGGAAAGGGCTGTATTGGGTTTCAATAGAATGGGAGGAGGATGGCAGTAGTAAAGGGGATGAGTTACAGCAATGGCAACAAACTGGAATGAGGGAAATAGCTTGTCGAGTGACTGAAATAGGCAAAAATAGTCGAGAACAACGATTAAGGTGTCGACAGTCAACATGAATGACAATAACAAATGTGAAGAATGTGTGGGACTGCGGTACAACAAAGAGAGTGTTGTCTCGAGGCTATGAAGAGAAGGCGGGGTGGCTGGAAAGTGAAGACGAGATGCTGGAATGAGTGGCAACAAGGTGGGAGGTACATTGAAAGGATGACAACAAGAGAAGGAAGTGGTGGCTAAGGATTGGAGTTGTTGGAAGGTAGTAGGAGTGTTTTTCGATGGTTCCGACAACTAGAAAAGGCGTCAACGACAGGGGGGAGGGGTTGTGGGGGATGGGAATCAAGAATAAATACCTACGTGGGATTGAATTATAGCCGGAGCACCATTTGATCCTTGAGAGACAGTCATCACCTCAGATGAGTTATAACTAAAGCACTTTCTTGGCTTCGGATACAACCATAGAAGGGGAGCATGAGAAGCTAACAACTACCAGGACTGATACACAGGCAAAATTAAAATGCCTAGACACATGAGTCAAATATAGAAGCCCTAGATAGTTAGGATGGGGCCCACATCAGAAAAGCAACACCCAATCCAAAGGAGGGAGCCATTCGTCTCTCTACTTACATGGAACGGTTGGTCCAAATGCTGGAATTGCAAGGATCGCGCACACATGTGTATCTTATCAAACACTCATGAATTAAATGCTCTTGCATCACTGCCAAATTGGTTGAATCGATCTCATCTGCTGAAGTAGATGAATCGAGCACATCTGCCAACGTGATTGAATCAAACCAACCTGTCGAAGCAACTGAACCTCGCATCTTCCGAGGAGGTGACCTAGTCAGCCTAAGGAGGGATAATTATTAGGGAAGGTTATTATTAATATCAAGGACACAAGTTCATTGTTATTGAAGGCATTATCTGACATCCACATCACAGTATTTTGATCGAGACAACGCAAATGGGTGTTTTCTTTACTAAATGTATGTTTAATTATTTTCTCAGTTTTTTATAAAAAGGAATAAAAAGAGAGGAGGGGAGATCTTTTTCCAAAACCTCTTCATCTCTCCCCCCTTCCTCCCTCTCCCTCTCTTTTTCTAACTACGTAATCCAGACCTCTTCATCTCTCCCCCCTTCCTCCCTCTCCCTCCACCTCTCTTTTTCTAACTATGTAATCCAAGAAATCTCCTCCAAGCCATTTTTTCTGGTTTTTCGAAGGTTCAAGCTCCAATCATAGAAACCTCTCAAATCTCACATCCATCTCTCTTGTTTCTTTCTTTCTTCAACGAATATAAAGTCTTCACCGCGTCGTATGCAATCACAAACAATACAAAAAACCACATCTTAAAAGAATTCAACATATGCGTCTTTTAAAATAGATTTAAAGTTAAGAAATAGTGTAATCCACATTTTCATACATTGATAAAATTATTTAGATGGCAAAAATCAAAATTCAGGTGTGAGATAAATAAATTCATAAGAATTGGGTGTTGCGTATGCAAATTTCATTATTTTTAATAAAAATTATATGCATATCACCTAATTCACCTAATTCTTTTATATCTACATATCTTAGGCCTAAACTTTAATTTATATATGATTAGCACCCAAATTTATACATATAAGGATGAATTATACTATTTTCACTTTTTTATATATCATGTACAAATCAATAGTTACAAGACAAGTAAATGAATTAGAATTGGATGCTACGTATATAAATTCCCCTATTTTTTTCATTCCTAAACAACTATATAAGCCTTAAACCCCCGTCTTCCCAACTCGATCGGCCGTCCTCCAATCTTCCATCCCCAGCCCTAATGGATCCCTCTGATTTCCTACAATTCTCCCGCAATCCCGACGGTTCCCTCTTCCGCCGCCAAGTCTTCCCACTCTTAGAACCCACCAACACCACCGACGCCGCCGCTGGCGGCCACCCTGCCGCCGTCCTCTCTAAAGACATCCCCCTCAACCCTTCCCTAAACACCTCCCTCCGCCTCTTCCTCCCATCCTCCTCCCCAACCAAACTCCCACTCCTCCTCTTCTTCCACGCCGGCGGCTTCATCCTCTTCAATCCCGCAACAAGCATCAATCACACTTTCTGCGAACGCCTCGCCGCCTCCCTCCCCGCACTCGTCAACTCCCTCCATCACCGGCCCC
>NW_018164804.1:202113-202368 GCF_001263595.1 Phalaenopsis equestris
GCCCCCGGGCTCGGCGACCACGCCGATTTCACCCGCTGCTTCCTCGCCGGCAGCAGCGCAGGCGGCAACATCGCATACCACGCAGCGCTTCGTGCCCGGGAGCTTGATCTCGGCCCGATCAAGCTCTCCGGACTGATTTTGAACCAGCCTTTTTTCGGAGGGGAGGAGAGGACGGAATCAGAGTTGAGGTTCGGTGGGGTGGAGTCTTCCCTGCCGTTAGCGGCGGCGGGTTTGATGGGGGGGGTTGGGTTGGCG
>NW_018164804.1:202442-216022 GCF_001263595.1 Phalaenopsis equestris
GAGGGGGGGTGTGGGTGGGGGTGGAGCCTCCCCTGCCGTTAGCGGCGGCGGATTTGATGTGGGAGTTTGCGTTGCCGGAAGGAGCGGATAGGGATCACGAGTACTGCAATGTGGGGGCGGCGATGAAGGAGAAGGGGGAGGAGCGGGTGAAGGGGCTGCCGAGGTGTTTGATGCTTGGGTTCGCCGGAGATCCGCTGGTGAATCGGCAAAGGGAGGTGGCGGAGATGCTTGTGAGGGGTGGGATAGAGGTGGTGGTAAGGATAGAGGAAGGGGGATTTCATGGTGCGGATATTGTGGAGCCGGGGAGGATTGAGGTTATGTTTGACAGAGTCAGAGAGTTCGTGAATTGCGGCGGAGATTAAGCGGGATTCACCTCATTATGGATGTGTATATATAAAAATGATCATCATGTACGGAGAGTCAATCTGATTTTGAACTCAAGCTCTCCCTCAGCCATCTCACTTCAATCGATCGACCAAACTCTTGTCTTCACCAAGCCGGAATCAAATGAGGGACTTTTCTCCCCTCCCACTGACGAAAGACTTTTAGCAGAACATATCAATACAAAACACTAAAATATATAGTACAACCCTTTAAAATTAAGGATAATATTGTATTTTACTTTTTGACCTTCATATCATATATACATAGGAATGTCCTTTCATGTAAAGAGGCTTTTGGGCTCCCCCACTTGTAACGTCGTGCATTATTTCTTGAGTCTCACGCTCTATTCCTTGGTCTTATGCTCTATTCTTTGGGTACGGTCTACCAGACAGATCAGAATGCAACATGATACTTGGATGCAACACCATGAATTAGCTATTCTGAAAGAGATGGAAAAGGATAAATTGTAAAAAAAATTTGTGGCAAGCATAGCCTTTTTCATCAATCAATATATTTTATAATTTATATGAAGTAATTTCTTATTATTTATTTTTTTGATACTAATTTTATTTTTTATTTGATTATAACATTTGCTTAAATTAATATTATTTCATCTCTTTTTAAATAAACAAATCCGCTTGACGTCGTAGACCTAAGTTGGAGCTCAAGCTACACCTAGTTACAAATTTGGTTACAAATTTGTATATGGTGCTTCCAGTGCTATAGGAAAAACTACAACATCACACTACATATGTAAGTACTAGAAAGTGCAAGAATCACGTGGTCTTAGAAAAACTCGCCATTCGCAAACAATTGTGTTCAGATCGAAGGATAAATTGTAAAAAAAATTTGTGGCAAGCATAACCTTTTTCATTAATCAATATATTTTATAATTTATATGAAGTAATTTTTTAATATTTATCTTCTAGATACTAATAATTCTATTTCTTATTTAATTATAATACTTGTTTAAATTAATATTCTTTTATCTCTTTTTAAATAAATAAACCCGCTTGAAACCGTAGACCTAAGTTGGAGCTCAAGCTACACCTAATTACAAATTTGGATATGGTGCTTCCAGTGCTATAGGAAAAACTACAACATCACACTACATATGTAAGTACTAGAAAGTGCAAGAATCACGTGGTCTTAGATGGCAAACAATTGTGTTCAGATCATTAATTATCTTGTATTCAATTCATTTGTTAATAAAACGAATCAATCACAAAAAAAATTATTTTGAGCTTGATTTATAAATGAGCCGAACAAGAAAAGACTTTCGCTCAATCTTATTTGACTTATTGTAGCTCAACTAATTAAATAACTAATATTTATTTTACTTTTTTATTGATTTTATATGTTATGCTTAAGAAAAGATTAAATTTTATTATTCCTCAAACCAATCAACTGTTTTTTCGTCAATTTAATCACGTGAAATGATGCAAACAGTAATAAGCTCTTTCACATCAACATGATAATACCAAGACAACTTTGAATGAGTAAATAAAGTGAAGATATAACTTTACAAAGCCTTGAGGCCGCCCTCGCCGCCTGCAATTAGGGCTGTTAAAAAAACTCGTTGTCCGTGGACAATTCGTGTTCGATTCGTTAAGTAGTTTGTGTTCTACTCGTTCGTTAAGTAAACGAGCTGAACACGAACAAATATTTAAAGCTCGAATTATAAACGAGTCGAACAAGAACATCTCTTCGTTCGCTATGTTCGGCTCGTTTAAGCTCAAAATTAAAAATATATATAATTATTTATATAATAATATATTATATATATTTATATATAAGTTAAAAACATAACATCTTGTGTGGTAATGTGATTGGTGCATTCTTTTGTATACATTTGGTCCAGGTTCGAATCTCACACTTTATATCTCTCACACTTTATATCTTTATATCTATTTTTTCAATTTAATTTTTCCAAGTCAATTTCGAGCCGAACACGAACACAAATATTTAAATCTAGCCGAACATGAACACACTATTCATGAGCCAATTTCGAACACGAGCCGATTTCGAACACGGGCTATTTTGAACGTGCCGAACAAGATCCAAGCCTGAGCTCGCACATGCTCCGCTCGTTTACATCCCAATGTTGAGATATTAATTCTCACGTCCAACTAATTCAATTAAAATTTCCAGAATCTGAACATGCTTTGATGTTAAGAATTCACATTAAAGAATAGTTTTCGCAACAAATAGATTCTCCACCAAACCCACCAAATTGAGAACAATGATCAAAGTCGGTTTCTTTTCATACAAATCTTTATTTTATTTAAAGGTGGACAGTAGCAGGACTTCAACTATGGATATTATAATAATATCTTTCAACTTAAATGTATAAAAAAATGGAATCTCATTTCATTTCTTCTTCTTCATTTCTTCCCATAAAGAAGAAGAAATAGACGTCTAATTATTCTTCTTAATCATTGATGATTAGTTAGAGTTTTACGTGTTCGAAACGGTGGACCCCGGTCCAATATGTTTGGGCGGTTACTTTGCTTTGGAGAGTCACACCTCTTTACAAATAACCATTCCCGCCTTTCTGTTTTGTGAAGTGAAGCATCTCTTTGCTCCCTCCTGTTCGTGATAAAAGCTTCAGATGACTCTCCTTGGATTTAGAAGTCACGCTTTGAGTTCTTCGGTTTCCTAGGGATAGAGGAAAGTTTCCTCGGGGAAGAGGAAGAGAAGTGCAAGGAGGAGCAGTTCCTTGCAGCAGAAGGAAGAAAAAGGAAGAAGAAGAAGATTGGTCTCCCTATGCTTCTTCTTGGTGGCTTGTGGCAGAAGAGAAATTATGTTTATTTCTCTTGTAAGTTTGTCTTTTTCGGTGTATCTCAGTGTATAAAGTGAGAAGAACAGATAGAGAAGAAGCGAGAGAGAGAGCAACGAAGAGTGAGAGATTCCTCTTGTAAGTCGAGGTGATCGACTGATGTAAATTCCTCAAGTGGTAAAATCCTCTGTAACTCCGTTAAATTTCTCAAGTAGTAAAATCCTCTGTAACTCCGTTGACATAGGCAATTTGCCGAACCACGTAAATTTGTGTGTTCCGCTGTGTTGTTCTTTTCTAGTATAAATTTTCTCGTTCTATTTTTTGTTTCGTTGATCGTTCTCATGTTTGATTTATATATATACCGCATCAACTGGTATATCTAGATCTCCCAACAATAACAACTGGTATCAGAGCCTTGTTCGAATCTCAGGAAGAATGATGACTGCAGATGAAGTGAAGGTTTCAAGAATCGAGAAATTTGATGACACAGATTTTGATTATTGGAAGATGTAGATAAAGAATTATCTTTATGGGCAGAAACTTCATCTTTCGTTATTGGGGAAAAGACCTGAAATGATGGATAAGGCTGAATGAAATTTGTTGGATCGACAAGTTCTGAGGGTTATTCGATTGACCCAATCGAGGTCCGTTGCACACATCATCGTCAAGGAAAGGACGACTGTAGATCTCATGGCAGCTTTATCAGGTATGTATGAAAAGCCATCGACGAATAACAAGGTGCACTTGATGAAGAAGTTATTCAATTTGAAGATAGCGAAAAGTGTTTCTGTTGTTCGAGACCTGAATGTTTTCAATGCTATCACAAATCAATTATCGTCTCTGTCTGTGAAAATTGATTTTGATGATGAGATATGTGCACTAATCTTATTGGTTTCATTGTCATGTAGTTGGTAAGTCATGAGGATATCAGTTAGCAGTTCTGTAGGTAAATTTAAACTGAAATACGATGATACTCGTGATTTGATTTTGGCTGATGAAGTTCGCAGGAAAGAATCTGGCGAGGTTCTGGCGAGGTCTCAGGTTCTCGACACTGAATTAATTTTGATTTCAGAGGGAGATGACATGACATGAACTCAAGTATAGGAAGATCAAAATCAAAGTTTAGTAAGCAGACAACTTGTTGGAATTGTGGCAAGACTGACGACATAAGGAAGAACTGTAGGAATCCTAAGAAGATGGAGAATGATAGCGCATATGTGGTATCTGAAAAATCACAAGATGCACTACTGCTGGCAGTTCATAGTTCTATTGAAGAACCACAAAACTACGAAGAAATCTTGCAAGATGAAAGTTTGAGCAAGCGGGAGCTGGTAGAACTTCCACCAGGAAAGAGGTGTTGCACATCAAGTGAGTGTACCAGGTGAAGACTGAACGTGATGTCAGTAAGAGGTACAAGGCTAGACTTGTTGAAAAAGGCTTTTAGCAGAGACATGATGTTGCCCGTACAGTGGGAGTTGTAAAAAGAAACAAGAGTGACCTATGAAATAACTTGGAGGTGCAAAGCTATGTGAAGCCTTTTGATATGTTGACTGAGGGTGTTACTCTTAAGAAATTGAAATTGTGCACAGCTTCAGTTGGTCTTCTGGAGTGAAGACAGGGCTTTGTTGTAGAGGTGGAGGATTCATGTTGAAGAAAAAAAGAGCGACACCGCCAGTGGAGGATATCAGTTCGAGGAAGGAGATGTTGCAGCCTGTGTACCGGTCTCCAAGTGGGAGAATTGTTAGAAATGGTAGAGCCTGGTCCACTATGCTTGGCGCGTTACTTTGCTTTAGCGAGTCACACCTCTTCACAAATAATCACTCCCGCATTCCTCTTTTGTGAAGTGAAGCATCTCTTCGCTCCCTCCTGTTCGTGATAAAAGCTTCAGATGACTCTCCATGAGTTTAGAAGTCACGCTTTGAGTTCTTTTACTGTTTCCTCAAGATAGAAGAAGGTTTCCTAGGGGCAGAGGAAGAGAAGTGCAAGGAGGAGCAGTTCCTTGCGACAGAAGGAAGAAGAAGATTGTTCTCTCTATGCTTCTTCTTGGTGGCTTGTGGCAGAAGAGAAATTGAGTTTATGTCTCTTGTAAGTTTGTCTTTTTCGGTGTAGCTCGGTGTAGAATTTTCTTTGGTGTATCTCAGTATAGAGAGAGAAGAACGGAGAGAGAAGAAGAGAGAGAGAGCAACGAAGCGTGAGAGATTCCTCTTGTAAGTCGAGGTGATCGACTGGTGTAAATTCCTCAAGTAGTAAAATCCTATGCAACTCCGTGAAGGTAGATGTAAATTCCTCAAGTAATAAAATCCTATGCAACTCCGTGAAGGTAGGCAATTTGCCGAAGCACGTAAATCTGTGTGTTCCGCTGTATTGTTCTTTTCTGGTGTGATTTTTCTCGTTCTATTTTTCGCTTCATCGATTGTTCTCTTATTTGATTTATATATATACCACATTAAGTGGTATATCTAGATCTCACAACAACAACATTAAGTGGCTTTCAGCATTTAAACAAAATAACTTATAAGTATTCTGATGATTTTTTTACAATTGTTCATAGAAAAAGAAAAGAAATAAAAAAGTAAATTACAGAAGGGCCAAGAACGACCTACACATTGGACGACTTAGCGTATCCATCCTCCTCCTCGGCTTCTGACTCAAACACTGATGTGGAAAACTTCTCAAGCTCAGTCCATTTCAGTGAGACCAACCTGACCTTTGACATATGACCGATGTCATAGGAAACTCCATCCAAAAAATTATTTGCAATAAGGGCCTCCTATATTGGGTAAGAGGAAAACTCTACAAAGAACTCTTTGGGCTTCTTCATCGCTACCATCCATTTCCATAGGACTCAGTTTTCTTCTTGAATGGACAAAAGCAGCTCCAAGTGTTTGAGCCCCTTTGCCTTGGTTTCCTTTAACTTCTCCTCTACCTTGGCCGACGGCCGACTTTTGTCAAGCTCCAACCAATCTCGACGCTCCTAGCAAAGAATGGTCAATTGAGTATAAGATATTTGTTAGGCCTTCAAATGATACTTATCAATTGTTTGGAAAAAAACCAATCAAGTTCTCTTCCAACAGAGCTTCTTCAAAGCTATAAGACCATATCAAGTCAACTATAGTGGAGGGGTGGTAGACCGTAGCATAGAGTCAGAATTTCAATCCTTTTGATGATTTATCAAAGCAAATTTGTTGCCCGAGCTGCTGCTCACTTTTGTCTCCTCGAACTGTATAGGAGTACTTTTGAACATAGGCCCCTTATGTTTCCTTAGAGATGACAACGGAGGCGACTCATTCGAGTCAGTCGGCAAAACTTCGCTCTTTTAACGGTGTTCTTCATTAGGAGGAGATGGTTCAGACTGGTCCAGCTCAGTAGGGAACTCCATTAACAATTCTGCTTGGTGGTCTTCCTGATACTCCAGTGATTTTCTCACCATGAACCTATTTGAATAAATGTAAATGGGACAAATAACCTCGTTCATCATGTATAATGCTAGGAATGTCAGGTGGTCGACATAGGGCTTGTCAGCCCTTTATTCTGTCTTTCGACTCATCTCAACTCCGACATAGGGCTTGTCAGCCCTTTATTCTGTCTTTCTACCAAGTCAACCCCCCAGGTGGTGTTTCGACTCATCTCAACTTATTATTCTCTAGGCATTTGGTTGTTGTGCACCTCAACGACCTGCAAATGCAATTGAGAGAGAGCTTTTAGCTTTCCTTGGATATATTGTTCTCTCAATTAGGATTAATTAACCTATTCCAACTCTTTTAAAGTAACAATGGACGAGAAAACAGAGTAAATAATATCCCACCTTCCAAACCCATGGGACCCATGGCCCGAACCATGGCCCGAACCACTTTGGATATTGGTTTCTTCGCCGCTACGGCAGTAGCCTTGCTAGATTTCTTCTTATTGGTGGAGTGGCCATCATATATATATATATATATAAAATTGAAGAGTAGTATTTCGAGCTAAAATTAGCCGAACACGAATGAACAAATTTTCTCATATTCGGCTCTTTAACTTAGCGAACAAGCTGAACACAGACTTCTTAACGAGTCGAATACAAGTTATTATTATTATTATTTTACCACAACCTACCCGCAGTGAATCTCAATGGCCTCCACATGGCGCAAGACAAACCAGAGGCATAAGCTGACGATATGGCACGGCACAATTGCGGGACCGATGAAAGAAGGCAGGCCGAGAATGACAATTTCAGACCTGTGACTGTAGGGAGCCGCATATGCCACCGGTGCGGTGAGCTCGTGGTGAACCCTGTGAATCTTATCGTAACCCCACTTCGAATGCAAAGCTCGGTGGAACCATTAGTTAATGTAGTCCTCAACCACCACGTATACCAGCAACTGTGCGGCCATCTCCCACGTCGACGGCAGCGGCAGCCCGAACCGTATACCAACCCAGTTCACAACAGGGAAGGAGAGGATCTGGAGTGTTAAGAGTATTTACTAACAGAGCATGTTAATTAATTATTTAATTATAGGTTTTTATTAAAATCCTAATTGAGTGATTTTTTTTCTCATTGTTTTTGTTTAGATGCGTCATTTTCGCTTGTTATGATGGTGTTTTATTTCAATTGTACTTTAAGTTCAAGCCAACATCACAACAGTATTTTAAAAATAATATTCTTAAGATTAACCCTAAGAGATAAAGATTATCTGACGATTAATTAAATATGGATAAGCGACCTTTGCGACAGTAGAGCGGGAACAGGTATCGCGGCCTTTCGGGATCGAGCGGGAGGCGAGAGCGGTTTCACGACAGCGGGGGATCGCGATATTTCACGATCGGGAGCAGAAGCGGGGTTGGGGTCGGGACGCGAGCGGGAAACCGGGAGGGCGGATCGGGCTCCAGCTCTAACATGGATAAGTACATAATGCATTGAAAATCTTTTTTTTTTTTTTTTTATCGATATAATGTCATGTTTTAGAAGAATAAAATCGAATTGTTGGTTAAAAGAGCTACATATGTCCGCAAGGAAAATTTTGGGTGCATTCTGAAGCCTAAAAACCATATCTCATTAGCATATATAGGGATCACAATTATGCTCTAAATATTCAAAAATAGCTATTTATGAAACAAACAACATATTATTATCGCTTAAAATAATACAATCGACATCATTATGAGCATAACAAAGCTCCGATTTAAATCTTTTAATTTTATGAAACCATTTCATTTTTAAATATATATTTACTAATTTACTTTTTTCATTATTATCAGTTTCATTAATACTTAAATTTCGATTTTAAGACAAAAGAGTTTCTTCACGTGTAAGTCAACCATCATAGAATTAGTTAATTTATGAAAAAAATTATCTTCAAATTCAATAAGATATGTATAGAAGAGAATATTATTTGACGGAGATCACATGCATGAGAACTCTTTGTATAATGCATGTGTATAATTGTTGTACAAGGAGTTCTCGTGCATGCAACTGCATACATAATAATTTTTCATTACATTGAGGATGATGTATAGCAGCGGAGGAAGGCGTCAGCAGGGTGGCATGCCTCGGGTTGGAGCTTAAAGCGGTGGATGTTAGTCGAGCGAGCGAGATGAAGTAGAGTGATGGGAAGAGGGGTGAGAGTGTAAACAAGGAAGAAGAAGACGATGTTGTGGGAGTAGAGAAGGAAATTCGGCTTGTCGGCGGAGTAGCAGAACCATAGAGACTCGGCGGTCGTCAGGTTGCTGCCAAGGGTTTCCTCGGCCTCCAGAATGCTTTTGTAAGGTAGCATATGGCAGTATGTTCGCTTTCTCGTAAGAGAAGAGGCAAGCAGTGCTTCTTTGTATTGTGCAAGCTGGGTGGATCCATAAATAGCAGAGTAGCAAGGGATATAAAATGACATAGGTATGAGCCAAGTAAATTTTCTTCTTAATAATGTAATATTATTTTGGGAGATTTACATGCATGCCAGTCTAAATATTTTAGGCCTCCTTTGGCTGGATTGTACCGTTGGGAAAAGATGGTTTAAACGGATGGAGATGGCTACAAAGATGATGCTCGCAGCACGATGAAAGAAATTCTTAAATTTAGCTTGTAATCGGATTTAATAAATTCAGATTTATGTCGTAAAAAAGACTGAAAGTGGGAGGAAAAATGAACTGAGAAAATTTAATTTAATGAAACATTGGATTTAATTTCCATCCTTTTAATGTTTGGTGGAATTTACACTAAATTAATGACTAAATCCTATATAAATTTTGCTACCAAAGGCTCCCTAAATTTAATAACAGAGTCATTTTCTTTTAGTTAATTACAGTTTGTTTTCAAAAACTATAATTAATTGCTGTATCGTTGTTTACTTTTTGCTAATTGTGCTATCTGATATGCATATATATAAGAGAATGTGTATACCAATTGAAATTAATTTGCACAATAATTGATATAAAAGCCTGAAAAAGAAGGTAGACATGGCTATGCCAAAACTTGATATTGAGAAGTTTATTGGGGAGAATAATTTAATTCTATGGAGAGTTAGGATGAGGGCACATGATATCCAATCTAATGCAATTTCTAGAGAAGAATTGGAGGCCATGGCTGATGGGATAAGGGCAAGGGAATTCAATTGAAAGCCCATGGTTCCATTTTCTTGTCATTGGAAAATGAAGCCCTAAGGGAGGCAGTAGAAGAATCAATCATTAAGGTTTGGCCTTTTCTTCAAGAGATCCTTGGCAAAACTGTTGTTATTAAAGAAACATCTATACCATTCTCGGTGTATGGTAAGGATTCGAGAAAATAAATGGTTGATTTTAATAAGATGTTCGTGATGGTAAGAATGTGGATGTGAGGATAGAAGAAGAGGAATATCAAGCAATAATTCTTTTCAGCTCCTTGCAATACATATGGGCATATATAGTAGACACAATTTTAACTTTAGGCTTCATTAATATGTCCTGACACGAGGGTAATATTAGTGTCAATAACATTAAAACAATGTAATTGTAACTGTAGGTTAGTAGTATTATAATATCTTACTTAATTTAGTTTAAATTGCTTTGTTTATTGTTTTTTTTAATGGAAGTTTTGGCTCTGTTTAGAAAAAAAATGACTGTAAAACTAGAAGCTTCAGTATCAATTTAAAATAGAGTAATACAATTACTGATGTAACCTAAAATAAATAGAACCCTATTTGATAGGATAAGGAGCATGTTAACAAGTGCAAGGTTATAGAAATTTTTTTTGGCTAAAACCTTAAACACAATATGTTAGTTAATAAATTGATCTCCCTCAACAACAGTTAAAGTGAAAACAACTATGGAGTTATGTACAAGACATGATCCAGATTACAATAATTTTAAGAGTCTTTAGTTGGGCAACTTATGCACATGTGAAAAGGGATATGCTAGATCCTAGAGCATTAATATGTGTCATTTTAGTTTATTTTGAAGGTGTAAAAGGACCTTCTTTGGTGTATTGAATTGGGATATCAAAAGTGTATCACAACTAAAAATGTAATATTTAAGGAATTCCAAATACTTGCTTCAAAATAGGCTAAAATTGATGTGCAAGTTAACAAGTTTGATAATTTAGCTAGAAATGAACAACAAATATAACAAAGTTGATGAGTATGAAAATATTTTACAAGAACCTGAAAATCATTCACCTATTGTTGAGCATTCTGTTGATTTACAAGATTATTTCCTCATAAGAGATAGAAAGAAAAGAAATAAGACCACATCCATGGCTTGAGTTTTGCAGATGTTATTGCATTTGCATTTGGAGATGCTATAATACTTTCAAGATAACAGATTTGATAAAATTTAGGTGGCGATGAACAATAAAGAAGACAAAGTTGATAAGTATGAAAATATTGTATAAGAATTTAAATAATTTGCACAATAATTGATATAAAAGCCTGAAAAAGAAGGTAGACATGGCTATGCCAAAACTTGATATTGAGAAGTTTATTGGGGAGAATAATTTAATTCTATGGAGAGTTAGGATGAGGGCACATGATATCCAATCTAATGCAATTTCTAGAGAAGAATTGGAGGCCATGGCTGATGGGATAAGGGCAAAGGGAATTCAATTGAAAGCCCATGGTTCCATTTTCTTGTCATTGGAAGATGAAGCCCTAAGGGAGGTAGTAGAAGAATCAATCATTAAGGTTTGGCCAAAGCTCAAATCAATCTACTAAAGTTGAGCATTCTACTGATTTACAAGCTTATTGCTTCGTAAGAGACAGAAGGAGGAGCTAAATAAGACCACCTTCAAGACTCGAGTTTTCATATGTTATTTTATATGCATATGTATTGATAAATCAAGGGGAAGAAAAGAAACCATCATCTTTTAAAAATCTTATAAAAATCTACAGACTTTGATGCATGAAATGCTGTGAAGCACCAATAATCACAGAAGTATATATGTCTATGAGGTAATATATGAAAAAGAGTCCGCGTATCGATCCCACAATTAACAGTTTAATTTTCAATTAAGTCAAACTTCTTGTTTATTAATCCTCGGCTTAACTTGAATGGTTGAAGAATTGCTTTGTTTATTGTTTTTTTTAATGGAAGTTTCGGCTCTGTTTAGAAAAAAAATGACTGAATTTTAAAATTACTAAATCCTAAATTCTACAAAATATAAAACATAAGTAAAAGTAGTGGTGATTTCTTTCGAGTGAAAAGTTGTCCCCTAAATTGAATATTAAAAATCTAGGTTTAACTAAGTTATTAGGATAAGAGTGACAATCAAGAATAATTTTCAAACTTATCCCCTCCAACCGGTCCAAGGATGACGTTTATAAAAATACACTTTATTTCTTAAGTCTGAAGATTTTCCTATGCGCTCCTCCTTTGGTGCATGGGTACCAATACTATTATTAGCTTATTTTCATTCATTTGATTTTACATTAATATTTTTACTTATATTCTATATAATACAACACGAACATCTTCCACAAGTATAAAATTAACATAAAAATGTGTTAAAAATGATGTTAGTGAAATATATGATAATCAATCTAATTTTTTTTATAATTTAGCCTATTAGTTATTCATACTTTTTGCTTTTTCAGGTATTTTTGTGCAATTGCAGCGTATATGTACCAATGAGAGCTTGAAAATGCATTAAAGAGACTGCCGAGTGAACTCAAAAGAAGCTACTTCAGAAATCAGTCCAATGGAGAGCCAAATAAAGTTCAGATAGAGTTGCGCCTAGGCGCCACCTTAGGAGCGCCTATGCACTACCTAAGCTCAAGTCCACATTGTATATGGAATGCATGGAGCCATACATGGTGCACATATGGGTTCCTTCAAATTAACACATGATAATGGCACCTTGGCGCTGGTGCCCCTTCAAAGAGTTGGAGCTTCACTATAGTGGCGCCTTGACGTCAACTACATGAGAGAAAAACAAACTGAAATTGAAGAAAGAGAATCTTGACACTGCAAGGAGAAATTCTGATGCTTAAGAACCACCATTGGGAGTCAAGTAGTTCCATTCGTATGGCGGCGGAGGATGCTCTAGTGTGCTACCATTGTCTCGACATTTCATCTGAGTGAGAGTGAGAAAGAGAAAATTTTGTGGGGGATTATTTAGGAGGATTGTCGAAGAGACTTGTGAACATCAGTGAAAGAGTTGTGGATATAAATTTTCAACTTAAGGGTGAAATCTATCCGGGTTTCTTATTTACTCATATACTTTGTGCTTTGATTAAGAAAATATTTTTCTTATTTTTTCGAAGCATGTGTTGCCCATAATCCTCTTTTCTTCTCTGATTTAGTGAGTAGAAGTTGTCAGCTTTTGAAGTTTGTGGCTTGTATGCATCGTCATTGTAGTGGTGTTTTAGTTGTTAAAACTTCAATTACATTCAATATGACCAATTGAATTATTAAAATTATTATGAACCGAGTTTCTGAAGTATCGACCCACGCCTAAAGTACAAAGTTAGCAGCCGATAGCGACAAGTTCTGCGAAGGGTGTCTAACGATCGTCAGAGACCTATGGAACGTAACATAACCCGACAACGACAAGCTTCGTGAGGGGTGCATAAACGATCATCATGCACCCAAATCATAAAATTTATACCGGACCGTAACAATATTTTTGAGAGGTGGACAACTCAAAGACTCCCCTCGGCGAGCGACTACAAGACTTCCCCGGGGGGAGCAACTCTGGGACTCCCGCAGGTGATGACGAAAGTATCAGAACCGAGCATGAAAAATACCTAGCAAGGAGTACCATTAGTAAATTACGTGCTCAAGATTTCTTTGATTTATTAAATTTCTTGTTCTTATCGCAGCTTTTCCTGTCAAATAGCAAGAAAATTGAAGAACTTAATGTGTACCCAAAAAATGATCTGCACAAATCTCGAAGAAATATAATAATCGATCGACTCACTTCAATTGACTGACCAAGCTCTCTCCCTTGATCACCTCACTTCAGTCGACCGACACA